>NC_048235.1:4803940-4901999 GCF_002007445.2 Ailuropoda melanoleuca | reverse complement strand
AAATAATCAAATAAAAAAATGGGCAGAAGATATGAACAGACACTTTTCCAATGAAGACATACAAATGGCTAACAGACACATGAAGAAATGTTCAAAATCATTAGCCATCAGGGAAATTCGAATCAAAACCACACTAAGATACCACCTTATGCCAGTTAGAACGGCAAAAATTGACAAGGCAAGAAACAACAAATGTTGGAGATGATGTGAAGAAGGCAGAACCCTCCTACGCTTTTGGTGGGAATGCAAGTTGGCACAGCCACTTTAGAAAACAGTATGGAGATTCCTCAAAAATTAAAAATAGAACTACCCTATGACCCAACAATTGCACTACTGGGTATTTACCCCAAAGATACAGAGGTACTGAAAGAAGGGGCACAGGTACCCCAATGTTCATAGCAGCATTGTCCACAATAGCCAAACTGTGGAAGGAGATGAGATGCCCTTCAACAGACAAATGGATAAAGAAGATGTGGTCCATTATATACAATGGAATATTATTCAGCTATCAGAGAGGATGATTACCCAACATTTGCATCAACATGGATGGAACTGGAGGAGATCATGCTAAGTGAAATAAGTCAAGCAGAGAAAGACAATTATCATATGGTTTCACTTATATGTGGAACATAAGGAATAACATGGAGGACGTTAGGAGAAGGAAGGCAAAAATGAAGGGGAGAAATCAGACAGGGAGGTGAACCATGAAAGACTATGGACTCTGGGAAACAAACTGAGGGTTTCAGAGAGGAGGGGGGTGGGGGGTGGGCTACCCCAGTGATGGGTATTAAGGAGGGCACATTTCACACGGAGTTCTGGGTGTTATACGCAAACAATGAATCATGGATCACTACATCAAAAACTAATGATGTACTGTATGGTGACTAACATAACATAATAAATAATAATAACGATGATGATAATGATGATGACATGGTTATGTAAGGGCCTGGATCTCCATAGCCAGGCAACATGGCTCTGGTCCAGATAAGGATGAAGACATAACCTCAGTCCATGAAGCAAACCCCACACCCTCAGGGATCCCAACATGCTTCATGGGTGATGAGTTCCTTTGTTACATGGAGTTGTCCAAGTATAAAGGATACAGGCACCCTTCAGCATTGATTGTTTTCTTCATAAAACCCCAGTTCAAGTCACAAGTGACACGGGGTCAAGCTCCCAGAGCCTAGGATGAGCCACCAGGTAAGCAGCCCCCTCAGGGAAGGCTAACAGGTGCCTTGATTTCCTTTGGGAGCACAGTGAGCCACTCCCCGATCTCCTAAAGAACCTACACCCCTTCTCCACGTGTCCCCCTCACAGAGGGCACCGCACCCTGTGACAGCTCGGAGGCTGGGTTTTACTTTAAAAAATAATTCCTAATATCTGAATGTGGTTCACAGAAGAGAAAAACATGAACACCAAAGGATTCTTTAAATATTTCGATTGTTTTTCCATTGTTTAATTAAAACAGGAAATAAAAACACACAGATAGCCCCTTCCACTAGCAAGTCCAATTCACTTCACTGATGGAAAGAAGAGCAGGAAATAAAAGAGTAACAGACGTTCTGATGACCCATCATTTCCATCATCCAAGTTTTGAAACTTCACACACATGCAAAGGAAGAAGCACAAACAAATGTCTCGGCCTGGCAACTCCGAGAGTCTGAACTGGAGCGACAGGGACAGACAATAAGGTTGTGTGTGTCGGGTGAGGCTGGTGGCCCAGAAGAAGGCGCTCTGCCAGCTCTCCACACATGCCTCGGTTTGTTCTCTAAGGTTGAGTCTGTTTCCTCATTTGCCTCTCTCCCCCCACCCCCCGACTATGGTCATCTGTTTTCTTTCTGAAATTCCATGAGTGAAGTCATACAGTATTTGACTTTCCTTACAGATTTTGCTTAGCTTAATACACCCTAGATCCATCCACATCCTTGCAAATGGTAAGATTTCATTCTTTTTGAAGCTGGGTCATATTCCATTGTAAATATATCTCCCACATCTTCTTTATCTATTCATCAGTACATGGACTTTGGGACTCTCTCCATAGTTTGGCTATTGTTGATAATGCTTCTATAAACATCACAGTTCTTGTACCCCTTCAAGTCTACATTTTTGTATCCTTTGGGTAAATACCTAGGAGTGCTATTGCTGAATCATAGGGTTTTTCAATTTTTAGCTTTTGGAGGAACCTCCATACTGTTTTCCATAGTGACTGTACCAGTCTGCATTCCCACCAACAGTGCAGGAGGGTTCCGCTTTAAGCAGAACATTACCTGCCAACAATTTCAAAAGGTGGCAATGGAAACTCTGTAGGATAGCCTGACTCACCCAGCATCAGGCAAGCAGTTCCAGAACTCCCCCCAGGGCTCCTGAAGCCAAGCCCCTTAGAAGCCACCAGCATGCCTCTATCCAGGAGAATTCCCAAAAACTCTCCTTCTGACTTCACGACAAAAGAAAAATACAGAGAAAATATGGCACATCAAAATATCTAGATGATACATTTAGTAAAACTAGGAAGCCAAGCTCAACTTTTAAATGGTAAAAGGCTAATTTGAATCATTTTGAATTTCCTTCTGCTCTCATTGTAACTTTTTGGATGAAAAGACTAATGAATTATGAAACATCACCTTTGACAAATGACAAGACATCATCAAAGTCTGTATCTGATGACAAAAAGCCACCTAATTCTGATGTTAGTCACTCATCCATATCCTAGGACCAACTGAATAAACACTGTTAGTTGAAGGAACAAATTATATGTTAAAAACACACACAGGTAAATCTCATCTTCTCTTTCTAATAAAAGCGATTTCCTAGGAAATGGATGTTCAAAATACATTCATAAGCAATAAATGAACAGAGAAAATGTGATCCCCTGCAAAGTTCCGCCTGCAGGGAAACTAAGTAACTCTTACACCAAATCCAGAATGCTGACAGCTGCTTAAGTTTTTTGTGGCTCAACTAGAGAAAAAAGAAAAGCCTAGGAAGTTTTCAGTTAATGAGAGATTTTACCTCCAGCCCTGACACGGATATGACATTTGGCCAAATGTACCCGTTGCTTTCTCTGAACGCTGGCGTCCTGTGACAAGCTGTCTCACTGACTCAGATGCTGACGTTCAAAACATTGGGTCTCATAGAGTCAGAGCAAAGAAGTGTTGTCAGGTGGGGACAAGTAGGCACCTCCAACCTAAGGCCTGCACACGTGCTTCAGTTTCTGAGCGAAGGGAAACACACACTTGTTTTTTAAGTAGTAATTATCTTCATTCTAAAGTAGACCAATGACTGTGTCTTTTTTGGAAAAGTGAAATTACTCTTCCAAATAAACACCTCAACTCATCTGTTCCTCATGCAACTTGAGTGGGGTCTGGTTTATTACAGGCTCCAGACCCCCACCTTCCTGCAAGATTCTAACAGCCCATTACCGTGAACCCCAGAGACACGGGGCACAATGCTGAGTTGGTGGACGGCCCCGGGGGTTGTTACAGCCACACCTGTGGCTGGGGAGCAGAGATTACAGCTCACCACTGCCTCCAGTGGCAGCACCTTCACTCGCACATTTCCTGGGTTTCTCCAACTGTAGCTCACCACTGTCTCCAGTGGCGGCAGGCTGCAGTGTCTGGGCTTCCTGTTCTACGGGTCACTACATCTCAGCACTACTTCCAGTGGTCGCAAGCTGCACTGTCACAGCATTCTGTGTTACGGGTCACTGCAGTCCACCACTGCCTCCACTGGGGGCAAGCTGCAATGGCACGCCTTCCTGAGTCTCTCCAACTGCAGCTCACTACTCCCTCCAGTGGCGGCAGGCTGCACTTGCGCTTCTTCCGTTCTCTTAATTTCGTTGACTGTTGCCTTTGCTGTGCAGAAGCTTTCTATCTTGAAGTCCCAAAAGTTCATTTTTGCTTTTGTTTCCCTTGCCTTTAGAGACATGTCTTGAAAGAAGTCACTGTGACCAATGTCAAAGAGGTTACTATCTGTGTTCTCCTCTAGGACGTTGATGGATTCTTGTCACACATTGAGGTCTTTCGTCCATTTTGAGTTTATATTTGTGTATGGTGTGAGAGAATGATCCAGCTTCATTCTTCTGCATGTGACTGTCCACTTTTCCTAGCACCATTTAGAGAAGAGACTGTCTTTTACCCATTGATATTCTTTCCTGCTTTATCAAAGATTAATTGACTATAGGGTTGAAGGTCCATCTCTAGGGTCTCTATTCTGTTCCACGGATCTATGAGTCTGTTTTTGTGCCAATACCATGCTGTCTTGGTAGTTACAGCTTTGTAATGTAGCTTGAAGTCAGCATTGTGATGCCCCCAGCTTTGATTTTCTTTTTCAACATTCCCCTGGCTATGTGGGATCTTTTCTGATTCCATACAAATTTTAGGATCATTTATGCCAGCTCCATAAAAATTGTCAATGGTATTTGCATAGGGATTTCACTGAAAGTGTACATTGCTCAGGGCAGCATAGACATTTTAACAATATTTATTCTTCCAGTCCATGAGCATGGAACGTTTTCCCATCTCTTTGTGTCTTCCTCCATTGCTTTCATCAGTGTTCTCCAGTTTTTAGAGTATAGATCCTTTACCTCTTTAGTTAGGTTTATTCCTAAATATCTTATGGATGGAATCAATTCCTTAATTCCTCCTTCTTCAGTCACACTGATAGTGTATAGAAATGCAATTGATTTCTGTGCATTGATTTTGTATCCTGCCACGTTGCTGAATTGCTGTATGAGTTCTAGCAATCTGGGGGTGGAGTTTTTGGGGTTTTCCACATAAAGTATCATGTCATCTGTGAAGAAAGATAGTTTGACTTCCTTTTTGCTAGTTTGAATGCCTTTTATTTCTTTTTGATGTCTGATTGCTGAGGCTAGGACTTCTAGTACTATGTTGAACAACAGTGGTGAGAGTGGACATCTCTGCTGTGTTCCTGATCTTAAGGGACTCCCCATTGAGAATGATAGTCCCTGTGGGCTTTTCATCGATGGCTTTTATGAGATTGAGGAATGTACCCTCTATCCCTACACTCTGAAGGGTTTTAATCGGGAAAGGATTCTGTATTTTGTCAAATGTTTTCTCTGCATCAATTGAGAGGATCATATTTTTCTTGTCTTTTCTTTTATTAATGCACTCTATCATATTGGTTGATTTGCAAATGTTGAACCACCCTTGCATCCCATTAATGGACTGTTGGATCATATTGGCCAGGATCTTGCTAAGTATTTTGGCAGCCATGTTCATCAGGGATATTGGTCTGTAATTCTTTTTGAAGGGGTCTTTGGTTTTGGGACCAGGGTAATCCTTGCCTCATAGAATGAGTTTTGAAGTTTCCCTTCTATTTCTATATTTTGAACCAGCTTCAGTAGAATAGGTATTATTTCTTCTTTAAATGTTTGGTAGAATTCCCTCGGGAAGCTATCTGGCCTTGGACTCTGGTTTTGTGGAAGGTTTTTGATTACTGCTTCAAATGTCCTTCTTGGTTATTGGTCTGTGCAGATTGTCTATTTCTTCCTGTTTCAGTCTTGATACTAAATAAGTGTCCAGGAATGCATTCATTTCTTCCATATTGCCTAATTTGTTGGCATATAGTTGCTCATAATATGTTCTAACAATTGTCTGTATTTCCTTGGTATTGCTCATGATCTCTCCCATTTCATTCATGATTTTATTAATTTGGGCCCTTTCTCTTTTCTTTTGGATAAGTCTGACCAGAGGTTTATCGATCTTATTAATTCTTTCAAAGAACGAGCTTCTAGTTTCATGGATCTGTTCTGCTGTTCTGTTTTCTATTAAACTGATTTCTGCTCTGATCTTTATTATTTCTCTTGTCCTTGTTTTAGGCTTTATTGCTCTTCTTTCTCCAGGTCCCTTAGGTTTAAGTTTAGCTTGTGTATTGGGGATTTTTCTAATTTTTTTTAGAGAGGCTTGTATTGCTATATACTTCCCTCTTAGGACTGCATTTACTGTATCCCATGGGTTTTGAACCATTGTCTTTTCATTCCCATGAGTTTACATGAATTGTTTAAGTTCTTCCTTAATTTCCTTCTTGACCCATTCATTCTTTAGTAGGATGCTATTTAACCTCCAACTGCTTGAGTTCCTTCCATATTTTTTCTTGTGTTTGAGTTCCAGTTTCAAAGCACTGTGGTCTGAGAATATGCAGGGAATAATCTCAATCTTTTGGTATCAGCTGAGATCTGATTTGTGACCCAGTAAGTCATCTAGGAGAAAGTTCCATGTGCACTCAAGAAGAATGAGTATTCTGTTGCTCTAGGATGGAATGTTCTGTATCTATGAAGTCCATCTAGTCCAGTGTGTCATTCAAAGCTCTTGTTTCTTTGTTGATCTTCTGCTTGGGTGATCTGTTTATTACTGTGAGTGGAGTGTTGAAGTCTCCTACTATCAATGAATTATTATCGATGTGATTCTTTATTTTGGTTAATAGTTGGTTTATGTAGTTGGCTGGTCCCATGTTGGGGGCATGGATATTTATAATTGTTAGAGCCTCATGCTGGATAGACCCTTTAAGAATGATATAGTGTCCTTCTGTGTCTCTAACTACAGTCTTTAGCTTAAAATAAAATTTCTCTGACATGAAAATTGCTACCCCAGCTTTGTTTGGAGGTCTGTTGGCATGAGAAATGGTTCTCCATCCCCTCACTTTCAATCTGGAGGTGTCTTTAGGTTAAAAATGAGTCTCTTGTAGACAACATATGGTTGGGTCCTGTCTTTTTATCCAACCTGAAACCCTGTGCCATTTGATGGGTGCATTTAGCCTGTTCATGTTGAGAGTAACTATTGAAAGATATGAACTTAGTGCCATCATATTGCGTGTAAAGCCCCTGTTTCTATTGAATGTCTCTGTAATTTCTGGTCTCTATTACTCTTGGGGTCTTTCTTCTTTTATAGAATTCCCCTTAATATTTCTTGCAGGACTGTACTGGTGGTCACATATTCTTTCAGTTTCTGCCAGTCCTGAAGCTCTTTGTCTCTGCCAGTTCTGAATGATGCCTTGCTGTGTGAAGTATTCTCGGCTGCATGTTATTCTCATATAGTACCCTGAATATGTTTTGCCAGCCCTTTCTGGCTTGCCAGGTTTCTGTGGACAGGTGTGATGTGATTCTGATGTTCCTCCCTCCATATGTAAGGAACCTCTTCTCCCTGGCTATTCTCAGCATAGTTTCTTTGGCTGTAAAATTTGTAAGATTCGCTATTATAGGTCAGGGTGTTGATCTATTTTTATTGATTTTGGGAAGGGTCCTCTCTGCCTCTTGGACTCAAATGTTTGTCTCCTTCCCCAGATTAGGGAAGTTCACAGTTTGATTTGCTCAAATATACCTTCTAGCCTTCTTTTTCTCTCCACCCCCTTGGTGATCCCAATAATTCTGATATTGGAACATTTCATGGTATCATTAATCTCTCCAATCCTTTTTTCATGTGCTACCAGCAGCCTATCTCTTTTTTCCTCATCCTCCTTCTTTTCCATCAGCTTATCTTCTAGGTCACTAATTCTCTCTTCTGCCTCATTTACCCTGGCTGTTAGAGTATCCAGTTTAGACTGCAGCTCATTCATAGCATTTTTAAGTTCAGCCTGATTAGATCTCATTTCTGCCCTTGGAGATTCTATGTTGTTGCTAATGCTTTTATCAAACCTAGCTATTGACTTTAGGATTGCTATCCTTAATTCTATCTCTATCTTGCTTAGAACCATATCCATTAGATCGGTGGCAGAGGACATTGTCTCTGTTTCTTTTCTTTGTTGGGAGTTCCTCCTCCTAGTCATTCTGTTGAGGGATGGTTGAGAGAATGAGCAGAGTCCAAAATATCAACCCCAACCCAAGCAAAATGCACCTATGAAAAAAATCTGAAGTGATCAAAAGCTACCACAGATATGTCATCAAAACCAAGATAATCCAAAAGAATAAAAAAAGAAAAGAGAAAAAAGAGGGGGTGGGGAGAGAGATTATAATCTCTCTGGGTGGACACAGCAGGGTGAGCTGCCTGTTCCTCCTTGACTTTTGGTCTGTGTGTTAGAAGACACTATATCTCAAAATTACAGCAAAATCAGAACTTACATATATAGCAAGGTAAAACTGAATAGAGTGAAAAATGGGCTAGCATGGGGCATAAATCTATAAAACATATATATGAAAAAGAAAATAAAAGTTAAGAAGAGACTTGAAAACACAGGTTGGGAAATACAAATCTGTTTGAAACGGGAGCAGGGTTTAAAAAGAAAGAAAACAGAATAAGAAAAGAAACTAAAAAAGAAATGTAAAATTTTAGCCTGAAGTATAAGTGAGTCTTGAGGAACACCTGGAGCTGGAGTTTACAGTCCTGTGGGAAATAAGCTTATCATTCACCTGTTCTTCCAGTCTGCATTGTGGGGAAGGGCCTGCTGCTTGATTTCCCAGGCATCTTTGCCTGGGTGGAGTTGCCCCACCCCTTGCCAGGGGAATGGGCTTAATGTGAGCTGATTGGCTACGTGGCTTTTCTTCCCTGGCATCTTTCAGCTTCTCTTTAGAGGGTCAGAGCAAACATGGCCATGCAGGAATCTCTGTCCCAGAGCTGCCATGTCTCAGTCCCCTCTCCCCTGCCTCTCAGACAATCCTCCAGGTCAATCCATCTCCACCCCTGTGCACACCAAACTCTACAGACTCGCACAACCTGTGCCCGCTACACCTCTCCCGGGCTAGTCACGGGGACCTGCGAGCATCTCTGTGCTTTGTGACTTTGCAGTTGCTAGTGGCCATGGGCTCACATGGGCACCCTCTTCCACAGCTCGCAGGTCATGCTGAGTGCTGCCCATGCCCCTTGGGCGTCACACCACCCTGAGAGCCATTACCCAGTCATGGGCACAGGCTCTCTATGTGCTAGACCACCAAATCCCATGCTGGCTGGGCTTCTCTCTGAAGAGCCACGGGAACCCGCAAGCACCTCTGTGCCTTGTGACTCCACGACTGCCAGCAGCCGTAGGCTCATGCATGCATCCTCTTCCGCAGCTCTTAGGTCACACTGGGTGCTGTCCCAGCATCTCCTCAGGGGTCACACTGCCCCAAGAGCTGTCCCTGTTGTGGGCACAAGCAGTTCTATATCTCCCCTAGGATGTTAGACAGCCCACACCCTCTAGTACTTTTCAGGGTGGTCAGGCAGAAGGCGGTCTCCCTACCAGCTCGGCTCGTGGTTTATGGTCCCCTCTGAAAGTCCCCTCTGCACTCGCTAACCATAGTCAGTCTCCCTGCTGTCCTGCTTGGGCACTCTATTGGTTCGGGCTCCCCCATTCTTTCTCAATCTCCTGGAAGCATTCCAATATCAGAATTATTGGGATCCCAGAGGAGGTGGAGAAAGAGAGAGGTCTAGAAGATATATTTGAGCAAATCATAGCTGAGAACTTCCTTAATCTGGGGAGGAAAAATGCATTTGTGTCCAAGAGGCAGAGAGGACCTCTCCCAAGATCAATGAGAACAGACCGACACCATGACATATAATAGTACAGTTTGCAAATCTTAGATCTAAGGAAACAATCTTGAAAGTGGCAAGGGGGAAGAGATTTCTTACACGTAGAGGGAGGAACATCGGAATAATGTCAGACATGTCCACAGAGACCTGGCAAGCCAGAAAGGGCTGGCAAGACATATTCAGGGTACTAAATGAGAATAACATGCAGCCAAGGATATTTTATCCAGCAAGGCTGTCATTCAGAATGGATGGAGAGACAAGGAGCTTCCAAGAGCACCAGAAACTGAAAGAATATGTGACCACAAAGCTGGCCCTACAAGAAATGTTAAGGGGGGTTCTATAAAAGAAGAAAGCCCCCAAGAGTGATATAGAATGGAAATTTACCCAGACAATCTATAGAAATAAGGACTTCACAGGTAACATGATAAGATCAACAAAATGAAAAATAGAAATCATAGGATGGTATCAGTAGACATCAAAAACACATTTGACAAAATTCAACATACACTGAAATCATAAAACTCATTATTAAAAGCTCTTGAGGAGAAGAGGGAAGATGGAGGGAGATTAGGGGACCCACATTTCATCTGGTCCCTTGAATTCAGCTAGACATCTATCAAATCATTCTGAACACCTGAGAATTCAGATGCGATCTAAGAAAAAAAGTGCTGCAGTTCTACAAATAGAAAAGCAACCACTTTTGCAAAGTAGGAAGTGTGGAGAAGTGAATCTGAGGCGATATATCAGAAGATAAACCACGGGGGAGGGAGCCTCCATACGCTGGGTACCAAAAAATGATAGAGCAGCTGAGCACAAAATCAGAACTTTTAGAAGTCTGCTCAGGTGAGGGACGTCCCTGAATGAAAGGCACACAGGTGGTGAAGTGGAGTGGAATCCTAGGTGACACAGCCTGGTCTCGGGATCCCCAGGGTCACAGAAAGAACAGGGGTGCCTGAGCACAGCAGAGCTCCCAAGCATCAGGCCAGAAAGCTGGCTGCAATCAGCGAGCCCAGGAGCAGGCTTTCAGCTTGGTGTTGCCACACACTGTGAACCACAGCGTAATCGGCATAATTGGGCCACACCACTCTCTGAGAGGGGGCCCAGCAAGGGGCAGAACCATGGCAAGACCACTCCCCCTCCCCAGAGAAATGCAGTGTGGGTGTGCATCACAGGAGTCTGTAGGGTTTGGAAACCCCAGATGGGGTCTCCTGCCTGAGATAAAAATGCTTGGTCACAGGCTGGGTGAACATAGAGTGCAGAGGGAGATGAGGGAGACAAGAGTGATTGACTGCTTTTTTGTGAGGGTACAGCAAAGAGTGGGAGCATGAGCCTGGAGATCAAAGTGCAGCCATTTCCATCCTCTAAAGCATTTTGGAAAGTCTTCAGGGAACAAAAGCCACAAAGAGCAATCTGGAGCGGCTTACGTTGAGCCTGGCCCCCTGGCAAGGGTGGTGCGATTCCGGCCTGGGGCAGAGATGCCTGCGAATCAGCAAACAGGCCCCTCCCCCAGCAGGACCGATCTTCTCCCCGCCCTGAGTTGGCCTCCACTGCTGCCCCCAGGTCTTCTGGCCCAGCCCACATTTAGCTGGACCCTGGGAGGGAGTCTGCATTCCAGGCCAGCTGGGGTGGGTGGGGGTATTCAGTGACCTTTGTGTCCCCACATGTCCAACCCACCTGGCCTTGCACTCTGAGGCTTGCCGCCCAGGGTGGGTGTGGTTCCAGGGCTCAGTGGACTTTGGGGCCACAGAGCAGTTGGTGGTGGTAAGGGAACATGGGGGACCGGTCAGGTGCGGAGCCATCGGTCTCTGTGCACATCTGCCGCAGGCCTGGGTCATGGTACAGGTGCTGTGTGCAGGTCCCCTGTGCACACCTGGCCATGACACAGCTGGCTGGCCCTCTCAGTGGGGAGGCCTGTGTGCCTGGTGCACCTGTCCTCTTCCACCTACCCCTGGAGAAGCGCATTCATGCATTTCCATGTGCAACCCTCAGGGACAGTTGAGAACCTGGGGTCAAGAGAGGCAGGGACTGGCCCAGGACAAATGACGGGTGCAGAGTCCAAGGAGCAGGGTTGCTCTCCAGTCCTAGGCCAGCCCCAACCCTCCCCCGAGTTTCGCTTTGGGGGTGAGAGCCCCTCAGATCCTTGAGGATAGCTCCCCACCCCATCCCATGTGAGGACTTGACCTTGGGCATCCCCAGGCAGGTAGAGGCATGTGCACCTGCACACACACACACACACACATACACACACACACACACCCCACTCTGCCTGCCCAGCTGGGGGTCAGAAGGGAAGTACACACTGGGAGGGGGGTGGGTGGCAAGGGGAAAAGAAGAAAGAGGTCGGAGACAGCTGGGCCATGGGGCAGGGACATCAGGACTCCAGGCAAGAACCCAGATCCATAGCATGGAGGGAGACATGCCAGGCTGATGGTCAGGGGTCCCCAAGAAGCCCAGAGCATTGCCAGGGCACTGGGAAAGGACAGGGTCTGGGGTCCGGTATCCATCACCACCCTGGGCACCTGGAAGTAGGAAGAGACACCTCCCCCCAACCCAGTGCGGAGGGGGCTACAGCACAAAAGGCCTCAGCTTACTCTTCTGCCATTGGGCTATAGAGACGGGGTGTCCCTAGGGTCCCACAGGCTTATAGAAGAGGCTATTGGCCTTGGATCTCCATCCCTGACCCACTATGCTCCCAGTCCTGGGAAAATGCTTTGTACTCCCTTGAGGTCCTTCTGAGCAGAGGGCAGCCTGGGGGCTTGGGGGGCTGAGGACCTGTGTATGCAGAACGTGGCAGAACACTGGACCACTGGTCTGGGGACCGAGGTGAAAACCCTCGTTGTTGCAGCCTCAGGGTCCCCATTTGTAAGAGGTTCCAGAGTCAGTGCTCTGGCGAGGGTGAGGAGGCCTTAGGAAGGAACCAAGCACCAGGACAGGAGCAGGAAACAGGGACAAGGGAGGCTTCTGAGGTTTCTCACATCACCCCCAGAGCCCCCAGGTCCTGCTCCTGTAAGAGACACAGAGACACACAGAGACAGGGACAGAGAATGAACACAGGAGAGAGGGAACCAGGAGAAGTCAGACTTTCCTCCATTGGGAATGACATCATCGTTTTGCCCATCCTCTTCCTGAGAGCGCAGTCACACAGGCCATCCACCTGGAGGGGAGGGGATTCCACAGGGAGGTGTGACCAGGATTCGGGAATGGCAGGAGCCACTGTGGGGACTGCCCAGCACATGGGCGCAGACGAGGCCCTGGGACCTGAGCCTAAACCTAATGGTAGCCTCTGGGCCAGCTACCGGCCTCTGTCTTTGCAGAGTGCCACAGAGGACAGAGGTAAGAGGCTGCTGGACAGGACTCCATCTCCCTTATTAGGGGGCAGTTGTGCCCCGCTGCCCAGGAGGGCCACCACGAACTCAGGGAAGGAGTGGCCCCACAGGGTTCTCCAGGAGCAGATGCTAGGGATTGCCTGGGAAGGCCTCCGACACCTCCCAGGCCACTGCCCGTGCTGGTCGTTCACTGGACCGTGGTCCACGAGCCGGAGCCCATGGAGGCCAAGTCCGAGGGTGAGAAGACTGGGGCTGGGTGTATGGAGGTGTCTGCACATGGGTCAGGGCTGGCCACACAGGGAGGAGCCGCCAGAGGCTGGTGTGGGGCCAGGAGCAAAGACTGGGCTCAGAGCACCCAGCTGGTGCACGGCCGTCGGGGAGACGTCCCCATGAGGGCTCCTTCCTGGCTGTGGCTTCTCTGGGGGGTCCTGGGCGGGTTCTGTCTCTGCAGAGGCACAGGGAGAGGCAGGCACGCAGGTGAGCTTTTCTCCTCTCGCCACTGTGAACCCATCTGGCCCCTCAGAGACGTCTCCAACTGCAGATTCCAAGGCGCCACGTGCAGGAGGGGGAGCCAGAGCACCTCCAAGGCCGGACAACAGACCCCCTGCAGCTGGAGGCCACCTGCCGCAGCTGCTTCTGTGTCCGCAGCTCTGCGGGGGGACATGGTGTCCAGAGCGACTCCTGAAGGAGACCAGGAGCCAGCAGATGACCTGACACCTATGCTGGGAGATCTGCTCCCTGTGCAGGGAGAGCCTACATTGTTCAGGGACAGCCACCACCTGCCCAGGGAGAACCTGAACCCTTGCAGAGAGAGGTGCCACCTGTGCAGGGAGAGGTGCCACCTTTGGGGAGAGAGCCTGGTCTTGTGCAGGAAGCACCTGAAGCTGTGCGGGGGGAGCCCGAGGGTTTCATGGAGATCTGCAACCTGGGCAGAGAGAGCCTAAACCTGCTCAAGGGGACTGGAACCTGTGCGGGGAGAGAGGCCACCTGTGCAGAGAGAGCATGAATGTATGCAGGGGGGGCCTGATACTGCTCATGAGGATATGCGCTCTGCAGGGAGCATATCCCCCGAACCCCACACCACACCCCCAGAATGTTTCATCCCCTCCCCCTATGTTCCTTCTCTCTGGTACATATTAACTCTTATTTTATCCTGTCATGTTCTGTATGCTGTTGATTATTTGTTTAAATAAAATTATTTGTTTTCCGTTGAACGAATCATGAGCATGAAGTACATTCCTGACGCTGTGCGGCCACAGCACAGAGCACGGCTGCAGAATATCTCCTTCCCCAAAGGAGACCCTGAACCAGGAGCCCTCCCTGCCCATTTCTCCCCCAGCCCAGCCCCTGACAACCCCTCAGCTGCTTTCTCTCTGTTCCTTTACCTATTCTAGATGTTTCTGTAAGTGGAATCACACAATAGGTGCCTTTGTGTCTGCCCACTTGTTTTCACAGGGGATTCCTTCTTCTCTGTGTTTATTTAACACAGAATTTCCCTTATTTGATATTGAAATCCCTGACAGATTACAGATGAGATGTAATCATAGAGGCCCCTTTAGTAAATATGGGCACAATCTCCAGGCCAAGACCCCCTTTCCTGCTGGGACACCACAGCCTAACCCCAGACAGGACACGGCTGGTTCCTTCTGTGACCCACACAGAAACCAGGGAAATCCAGAAAGCTGGAAGACACACCACAAAGGGCAAAAGCATTGCTCACAAGCCAAGGCCAGGGAAAGGTTTCCCATGCCTCTGGTCCAAACAATGTGCCAAGTCACTGGGTTCCACGGAGACCAAACGCATGCAAGTCCAAGGCAGAGGATAGGCACATGGGGAGGGGGGATTAAGTGTTAGAGATGCGGGAGCTCCCAGGGAAGAACTCCGGCAAAGGCCACCCTATGAAGGCAGGGCAGGTCACCCTCAGACCGGCAGGTGTCTGGTCTGTGGACCAGCAGCCCTGGGGAGAATGTGAGGACACAGAGGTCCCCTGCAGGTCCCCTGGACAGAAGGATGATGGACACCCCTGTCTGGGAGAACAGTGAGCAGGACCCATTCCAGTCTGCAGGTGCACACATCACTTAGCATGCTCGTCCTCGGACTCACCCCCAGAACTGGCATGGTTTTACAAAGGGGCATTTTCAGGAGAATTCAGCACAGTGGGGGGTGGAGATCGCTGGGAATCGGAACACAAATGCCCACAGAGATGGATGGGACCCATGGTCCCGGTGCACAAGGTGGAGAGAATGCCAGGCGGCGCTAACATGGGTGCTGGGTCTTTCTGTGCCCAGAAGGAGACCTCGGGGCCCTGTTCCCCAAGACACATGGACCCACCGTCTACGTCCAGGACCCCACCTGCAAGCCCACACGGATGTGATCTCCACAGCAAGACACACCTGGGTGGAAAGAGGTGTGCAGGTGTGAGAGAAAGAGCCGGAGACTGGACATGTGCACCAACCCCGTCCCAGTGATCACCTCAGGATGGGACTTGTAAATGCCTCTTCCTCTCCCTTAGTGGTGTTTCCATGTTTTATGTAAAGTGTGTCTTACTTGTGTAATTCCAAAAAGAGTCAAGTCATAGATTAAGTGTTCTCCATGTCTCAGTCATCCACGGACTAAGTACATTATTCAGTCTTCATCATCAAGGATTTATTACAAGGACGATAAACGTTTATCGTAGTAAAATAAAGAGAAGCAATCTAGAGTAAAAGTAGCAAAGCCTCCCACCCAGGAGAGCCCTAACCAGGGGTGGTCACCTTTCCAGTCCTTCCCCTGTCTGTCCGCATGTGTACGGGTGCCTGCCCCTGTGTCCCTTCCCACATGAGCCCGTGGGTCCCTGTGTGCCCCCGCAGGAAGCGGACTCACACCAGCTGGACAAACCCGCCCTGACACTGCTCTGTGATCTCAGCCTCCTGAGCACAGCCCTCCCCTCTTCCACATTCTTCTTTCTGTGAGCCACAGCCTTAAGGACACTGCCTGGCAAGAAGTGCCTCCATCTGCCCTGGAGGTAGGACTGTGACACACACCTGTTCTCGCACATCCTTCTCCTGGGTGAACCCCCACAGGCACTCTTGTCAACGGGATCTGTCTCCTTTTCTTCAGTCTCCCAGCTCCTTCGGCCTCTGGGGGTCACCGTGCATGCGCCCTCTTCCTGGGAAAGCCCGTGTGTGCGTGTCGGTGGTCCCTGTGTGTTCATGTGCAGCTGTGTGTGTGCAGCAGGGCGGGTGCCAGGGGGTGTGCCCTTCCTGGAAACTGCTTTCCCCAGGGGTGGACGCTGGCCACTCCACCCCCTCCTCCCTGGCTCTTTCTGTGTCTCTGCCTAAGAATTTGCCCCAGCCCAGGCCTGGACCAGGGGCCATTTCTGCTGTTCTGCCAGCATCATGGAGCTGTGGGGACCATCTGCGGCCATGCTCCTTGTGTATTTAGGACAGGCCTCCAGCCGTGAAGAGTCCTCCCTCTCATGGCAAACTGATGTGAGGTCCTGTCTGCAGTCTAGCCCATCCGCGGTCTCCTTGTCCACTCTTCTCCACGCATGTAACCTCACTAATTCCCCTGACAATTCCATGAGGAAAGAGAATCATTGTTCCATGTCCCTGATGGGAACTGTCAGGCTTCAGGAGACTTGCCCTGTTACACCCAACAGAGGGCAGGGCCAGGATTTGAATACAGGGCCTGCAGGACCCCGTGTGGCCCACCTCACCGGGAGGCTGCACCCTGAAGCCATGTCCTAGGAATCTTTGGTCTGGTGGCATTAACCTCATGCTGCCAGGGGACAGACAGGCTGGTCCAGGTCCTGGGAATGCCCGCAGAGCCCAAGGCTGGCCCTTGTCCAGACACCCTGCTCAGCTCCAGGCACTGCTGTGCACCAGTGCTTAGGAGGGAACGCAGGCTCCAGCATCAGAGAGACGGGGTTCCTAGTCCCTGCCCATCCTCTCTCCAGTCCATGACCCCAGGCGCATCTCTCAGCCTCATCTGGGAAATGGGGAGCTAACTGGGCCTGCTGAAGGCTTGTAGGAGAATTACATGTGTAATGACTTGTGCATCCCTTGCCCAGTGCCCTGGAGGTGTTTTGAGTCACTGCCGGGCTGTCATAGCAGTCCTCAGGGACACAAGAGTCCAGGAAGTCCCTCCTTGGGGGCCCTCGCTATTGCTTTGTTCCCAGAATAGTCAGCCTGGTTTGGGAATGAAATGGAGAAGAGCTAGGACAACAGCGTGTTGCAAAAGAAGGAGGCCCAGTGTCCAGAGGACAGCTGGACGTGCCCCGTGGACCATTCGGGGCCCACGCTAGGATGCCCTCAGTCCCCACCCAAATCACAGCGCCCGGTGCATGGTCCTGGCTTCTGTGGTTTCACTGGCTCCCTCATTCATTGACCTACGAGCTACTAATTCATAGTGGCCACCAGCCCGGCATCATCAGTGAGCCTGACCCTCCGTGGCCTGGGTGGGCCACATGCAATCAGTGGAAGGTCATTCGAGGAAACAGACTGAGGTTCCTGGAGGAAGAGGGAATTCTGCTTCCAGAATGCCTTCAGGCTCAAGGTGCAATGCCAGCTCTCAGGGGACAATTGGGAATCTGAGGCCAGGGGAGAGGCAGAGACTGGCCCAGGACACTCGAAGTGAGCAGAGTCCAAGAAGAAGGGAGGGTTCCCTCCTCCTAGACCAGGGCTCCACCATCCCATGGGGTTTGCACTGGGAATGGGAGCGCCTGAGGTTTTGGGGCCCCCTGCCCACACCCTCCCATGGGGGGGTCCTTTCCTCTGGGCATTCCCACATGGCACAGCTATACAAACACACACACACACACACACACACACACACACACACTCTGAATGCCCAGCTGGGGATCAGAAAGGGAGTGCACACAGCAGGCGTGATAAGAGGGAGAGAAGAAAGAGGTTAGAGGCAGCTGGGCCATGGGGCAGGGGCATCCAGTCTCCTGGCAACATGCTCAGCGCCCATAATATGAGGTGGGGAGACTTGCCAAGCTGATGGCCGGGGGTATGCAAAATGGCCATGGGGCCAATGAGCTGGGGCCATCCCTAGGCCAGGTCAAGAGCTCAAGGTTCTGGGGGTTCTGTTTCCACTCTCCTTTGCATCTGTGCGGACAGCCAGAGGAGAGGCAGCCTCAGTTTCTTCTTGTCAGTCAGGGAGCTTGGAGTGGGCAACCCCAAGGCGTGTGCAGCCAGGATACGTGTGTGTTCAGTTGGGTTCTCTAGAGATGGCCAAGTACGATTTGGAGGTCCTTTGCATGGTCCACAGGGCCTGCAGCTCCCCCTCCCTTGCCCCGGGGGCTCTGAGAGAGCCAATGGCACTTCTCAGTCTAGATCAACTGAGCCCCTCTGGGTGAGGACACCTGCATCGCCTGCCATTCCTTTTCTCTCCCCACTCTCTGGGTGGAACAGATGGAACACAGAGACTCAGAGCCAAGCTACAGACAGACTGTTCTCGAGGAGGGCAGAGACTCTCCTAGGAGTAACCACATGGCCAAGGACACAGAACAACTTCAGCTCCATAGTCACCAAACTGCAAAGGGCACCTTTCCTGTGTTGCTCTGCGGGCACTGACACAAAAGAATCCTTTCTCATCAGGGATCCCGGATTCTAAGGTGCACAGTGTGTCCTAGGAAGGAGGCTCTTGGCTCCCCAGTGTGGTAGTTAGAAGGACTGACCAGCTAGAGATCACCCAGTTAGTTCACCATGTCTTTACAGATGGGGAGGAGGCCGAGAAGGGGAAGGTGCTGGGCCACAGGCCTCGGGCGCTTCTCCCTGCCCCTCACCTGGAAGACATGTGGACTGAATCCCCGTCATGCTCCTCTGTCAGAAGCCACCATCTGCCACCTGAGAGGGAGGGACGGCAGGAACCCAGAGCATATTCATGGAGTTCCTGCTGAGCACCAGTAAGCACTTCATCCTCTCACTAAGGAAGACACAGGTACCAAATCTGACCCAGGAAAAAGCTGAATCCAGAGTTCATCAGGTGGCCGGGGTCTCCAGGAAGGAAGAGGTTAGATCCCGGATACGAACCTGTGCCCCACGATGCCAAAGTCTGGGGCCCAGCACCGTGCCATCTGGCCTTGGGACTAGCCAGAAAAGCACTTTATCATCGTGTAATTGGGTTTTCAGGTTGGAGCACAGCACACACACCCATGGTCTGGGGCTCATCCTTGCAGCGCTGCACGAACCGTCCAACGGGAGCACAGCGGGAAACAGAACCCGCAAGACACCTCACTGCTAACTCGCTGCACACCCCCGATGCGCGCCTCCCATGTCCCTTTCCTCTCCCCCTCAAGGGGACCCAACACTGGAACTTCCAAATTCATTTTGTCTCTGACTTTTCATGAAATGCAGAGTGTCTTCTGTTGTGCCTGGTTTCTTTCACGGTGCTTCCGAGAGTCATACCTCTTCTTCGACGTGGCTCAGTTGATTTTTATTTCCATATAGTATTCCACTATAGAACATGTCACTCATTTTATTTACCCACACGATCACCGAGGCACTGTTGGGTTGTTTCCGCTGTGCTGACAGGCAGAAGAATGCTGCTCTGAGCCCTGTCCGCACACAGGTACACATCTGTGTTGGGCGTGCGCCTACCAGTGGAATGGGTGGGTCTGAGAGCAAGTATGGTGGGAACTTGGGAGATCGTACCAAAGAGGTTCCAAAGTTCACGCTCACAGCTGGGTGTGAGAGTTCCAGGGGGTCCACATCCTCAGCAACACGAGCTGTGCTCAGCGCGTATTTCACCAATGTGGTCTATGTGTGGCGGTGTCTGTGGATTCCGTTTGCATTTTCTTGAGAAGGAATGACGTGGAACACTTTTTCATACACTTCTTCCCATGTGGTCATCTTTCTTGTGAAATAGCTCGTCAGATCTTATGTCCATGTTTTCTGGTGAATTGTCTATATTTTGATCAATTTATGGTAGGTATGTACCCTAAATAGGAATCCTTTTGATGTGGTTTGTAGTGATGGTGTAGGGGTCCAGAGCCAATGGCCTAGAAAGAATTCTTGAGACCGCTTTGGTGCAAAAGGGTAGTTTTATTAAATCAGGGGGGCAGGACCCCTGCGCAGGAAGAGATGCTGTCCAGGGATTGTGAGGAGCAACTGATTATACACTTTGGGGTTGGGGGAACTAAAGACAAAGTTACAAACGGATTTTCATATGCTAAACAGGACTCACAGGATTTTGGAGGCCTTGCTATGGTCATGCTAAGGTGTTCCCGTCTAGCAAGGCATTAACATTAAGACAGTTGGGACTTTCCTTGAGGAATCTTATACTCTGCTTGCCTCAAGTATTTGTCAATGGGTTGCAGGTTAGAGGGTCATTTAATTTTATGTCCATTTCCTTCTGCCTTTACCACATTACATTGTCCAATCAAAAGATGGCAAATGTGTATCCCCATTCTGTGCCTGCCTTTTTTACTCTCTGAAAGGTGCCTTTTGATTATTTCAATGATTCCCAAATAATCCGTTTTCCCTTTGTGTTTAGTACACTTCATGTTCCAATAAATCTTTGCTGGCCCCAAGATCTTGAAATTATTCCCTAAGGTATCTTTTACAAAGATTATTCTCTCAAACTTCCACATTTATATTTAAGATCCACCTGGTATTGATTTTTGTTCGTGGTATGAGGTAAGAGTAAAGATGAATTTTTTCTCATATAATAACCAGTTGACCCTGGACCATTTACGCAGAAGCACCCTTGGTCACTGCTTTGCAGAGCCTCCTTACTATAAACAAAATGTCCCTAGGAGTGGGTCTGTGTCTGCCTCTATTTAAATGGAATCTTGTAAATTATGGGAGAAGATGGAGAAGTAGGGTGACCCTGGGCTTTCCTGGTCCCTGAAACACAGCTGTACTGAGGTTCAGATCACTGGGGACACCCAGGAAATCAATGCAAAGATAAAAAGGATCTCCGCTGTTGGAGGAAGATAATGGGGCAGTGCGAGGTCCCTGGAAAGGAATTGGGGGAGAGAAAAGCTGCCCTACTGTGGTGGGGAGGGAGCCCTTTCTGTGGGGAGAGAAAAGAAGAGGGAGAGAGGAGTTGAGAGAGGGTGGTGTCGGGTTTGCAGAGGAAGAAAACCTCTCAGACCAGAGACTGGGGAGACAGGGGAACTGAGTGCCCAGGTTTTCTGCACACAGTGGAGCTCAAACGAAGGTTCTAGAAGTGCAGGACATTCCCAGGAGTGGAGCTGTAGGGTGGGCTCCTGGAGAGGAGGAGGGCACTGGCCCCCACCCTCCTGGAGATTACTTTGCAGCAGGGAGGGACCCCAGACAGACGAGTGCATCAGGACCCGCTGAGGAAGGCAGGGGTGCTCACACCAGTGATGGAGGGCTCCCTCCCGTGGAGACTGCCAGCCCCTGCCTGCTGACCAGACCTGCCCCTGCCTGCATGGCACATGGGAGTGGGCTGGGTGGGGCTGGCCTCTGGAGTATTCCCAGAGGATCCCAGGGGGCTGTGTGGGAGGAAGGGCCAGGCCACTGATTCTGCTGCCTGCCCGCCTATTTCCAGGGTCATCTCCTCCATTCTGGGCACATGGCTGGACCAGTTCTCAAGAGCACCTGTCAGCCCCAGACAGTCTCTGCCTCAAGCAGCTAGTGGCCTACGTACAGCTCAACATGCCTGGTTCCGACCTGGAGCACTGTACATATCTTCCCTGGACTCTGCTAGAGGACCTGGACCCACCAACAGTGAGAAATCGGGGGGTGGGTGTATATGGGTGTGTGGGGATGGGGCAGTGCTGGGCCCCACCAGGAGAAGCCCTGAGAGGCTGGGGTCAAGAGCAAAGACTGGACTCAGAGCACCCAGCGGATGGACAGCAGTCAGGGAGACGTGCCGGTGAGAGTTCCTTCCTGGCCACGGCTTCTCTGGGAGGCTCTGGGCTGTGCAAGCACAGGTCTGTGTCTGATCTGGGAGCATCAGGGGGAGTGGGCAGGAGGACAGTGAGGATGGCCGGGCAGGGCTGTGATGCCTCCAGGCCGGCTACCAGTCCCTGTCTTTGCAGAACACCGCAGATGACATTGGGAGGAAGCTGGCAGACACCCATTCCATCTCCCTCACAGAGGAAGTGACTGCAGAGGGCTCTCCAGGAACAAGAACTGTGGATTGCCTGGGAAGGTCTCCACCACCTCCCAGGCCGCTGCCCGTGCTGGTCCTTCACTGGACCGTGGTCCGTGAGCCGGAGCCCATGGAGGCCGAGTCCGAGGGTGAGAAGACTGGGGCTGGGTGTATGGAGGTGTCTGCACATGGGTCAGGGCTGGCCACACGGGGAGGAGCCTCCAGAGGCTGGTGTGGGGCCAGGAACAAAAACTGGGCTCAGGGTACCCAGCTGGTGCACGGCAGTCAGGGAGACGTCCCAGTGAGGGCTCCTTCCTGGCTGCGGCTTCTCTGGGGGGCCCTGGGCGGGTTCTGTCTCAACAAAGGCACACGGAGAGGCAGGCATGTGGGTGTCACCACTGTGAACCCATCTGGCTCCTCAGAGACGTCTCCAACTGCCCCTTTCACGGAGTCTGAGGAGCCCTGTCCAGGAGCGGGAGCCAGTGCCCCCTCAGAGGCCGAGGCCAGCCCACTGCAGGGGGGAGGCCACCTGCAGCAGCTGCTTCTGAGCTGCAGCCACCTCACCCCTTCATCAGCAGCTCCAGAGGGAGGGAGACTCCGCCAAACGCCGCTTGCGTCCATTGTGAAAGCCAGGTGCAGGAGCAGAAAACAATGCAACTTCGATGGGGCTCTGCAAAGACAGGGACAGGTAGCCGGCTCAGACGCACCATATCCCTGGCCTGGCCCTCACTGCTCTTTACCCACTCCCCCTACCTCTCTGAGATCACAGCCCTGAGATGCAGCGATATCTATCTACAGGGCTTGGGATGAACCCAGGGGAGAAGGATGCCACCCCAGCACACCCCATCCCAGCCAGCCAGCCTTGACGTGGGGTGTGAACATGACCCACCCACCGGGCTCTGATTCCTCGTCAGTCTGCTTCTGCTCAGGGTGGGCCCACCCTGCATGACCCCTCTGTACACACATGCACACAGGAGGAGGGGAGCTGGGGCTGCACAGTCGGATCACAGCGGTGTCTCCCTGGCCTGGCTGGTCCTGGGCCACCCTGTGTTGCCTTTGGGTCCCTCCGGGCAAATGGCCAGAGGCGCCAGGGGTGAGACCTGGCCCAAAGTCTGCAGTGTAGGAAAGGGCTCTCACTGTCAGCTTTCCTGAGACCACATCCTCAGGACGTTGGGACACAGCGGGAGAACAGGTTTTTCATTGGAGCATCTCCAGCCAAGTGAACTGAGTAGAAAGGGGGCTGTCTCTAGAATGTGGGAGCCCATGGCAGCTCCTTGGGCATCTTGGGGACTCCCTGGCCATCAGCCTGGCATGTCTCCCCCTCATGCTATGGCCCTGGGCATGTTCCCAAGAAACAATGCCCACACCCCACAGCCCAGCTGCCTCCAACCTCTTCCTTCTTTCCCCCTTGTCACCTCCAGTGTCCACTCCCCCTTTGAACCCACCTGGGTAGTGTGTGTGTGTGTGTGTGTGTGTGTGTGTGTGTGTGTGTGTGTGTCTGAGTGTGTGGACAGCCTTGTGTGTGCCTGTGCCCACACGAGGATGCCCAGGGGAAAGGGCCCCACGTGGGAGTGGTGGGCAGGGTCCCCCAGGATCTTATGGGCTCTCATTCCCAAAGGAAATCGCATGGGAAGGTGAAGCCCTGGCCTAGGAAGCCAGAACCCTCCCTGTTCCTCTAGCCTCTGCTCACCTGATGGGTCCCAGGCCAGTCCCTATCTCATGTCTCAGTTTCCCAGTTGTCCCATGAGGGGGTTGGAGGAGGAACCTCATTAGTGTGGCTCAGCGTGGCCAGTCGGCTCCACCTCTTGGGTAGGTGTGGCACAGGAGCACTCTGGTTGGGCGAGGTCCTCCCACTAACGGTCAGCCGGAGGCCGGTGGATCCTGCGCAGGCGCGCGCACGGACCAGCAGTCAGCGCGTGCGCAGGACCCCACCTCGCGGCAGGCGCGCAGGACCCCACCTCGCGGCAGGCGCGCACAACACCAAGGGGCTCGCTATGGATTGGGCGTCGGTGTCCCTGTCTCTACTGCCTGCTCAGTGACCCTACGTCCTTTTAGGCAGGGGGTCAACCCCACTCCTGCGAGGCAGGGCCCCTGGATTGAGTGGATGTGGAGACCTGGGGACTAGAGAGAAATGAAATATACCCCCCACCCTGCCGTCCTTGCCCCCACGTTCCACTCCAGTGTTCCTCTCGATGCATGGCTGGGTCAGGGGAGGGGGCGGTGGACACCAGTCTGGGCAGGGAGAAGGTCAGGCCGCATTTCCCTCCTCTAAATCCCCTCCTCCTGTCTTCCTGGCAGCACCCCCGAGCCCCCCATGGTCCAGCACTTCAAACACCCTCATCTCCCTACTTTAATCCCCAACACACCCTCCTTAGGTGGGAGTCACTGAGCCATTTTCAAAGTAGAAAACTGAGTTCCTCAGAGTTACCATAGGAGCTTGCCTGTCACAGGGCTGTGACATGGCCCTGCTGTGGGTTTGAACCCAGGTCAATCTGACCCAAAGCCTGAGCTTGCACAGAAGCCTGAGGAAGTGGCCTCTGAGCCCAGCCTTGGAGGTGAGTCCATCCTGGATGGGGGCCATGGGGAGGGATGGGAGGGGGCTCTGAGGGACAAAGGCTTGGCAGGCTCCCTGGAGGAGGCCAGTCCGGGTGAGGGGTGCACACTGGGAAGAGCATCTACCAGATCACGCAGGGCTCTCTGGATGTCAGGCAAGGAGTTGGGGGTCACTGCAGGTTGAGGGGCACAGGGGACACGATCCAAGCAGTCTTATTAGTGCCACTGCATCCTAGATTTGGAAGGAGCTTGGCGGGCATGTTATTGGCCCCACTCAAGCATGGGTATCCAAGCACCAGCCAGGGGTGACGAGGCTGCCTCAGTTTCCTCCAGTGTAGAATGGTGTCCGTGGTGGTCGTCTGCCTCCTCCCAGGCCTGGGCATGCTGCCTGGAAGGTCCAGAGATGGCTTCTTTCCAGAGTAGCTGCTCCAGTGAAGTCAGCACCCAGAGAGGTCTGAGTGAGGGGACCATAGGGACGCCCCACCTGCCTAGTTCAGCAGGAAGCTCTTGTACTTGGGGCCCTTCTTCACATTCAGGCTAATGTGGATGCGGCAGCACCACCCACCTGCTGGCGGGAGAGCAGCAGCAAGGAGCTGTGGCTGCAGACCCCGAGACACAGAGCTCATGTGAGCCGAAGGCTGCCCTGGATGTGGTGGAGGCTGAGGAGGAGGTGCTGCCCGAGGCTGAGCTGGTGCCTGAGGCTTCCAGGGATAACTGGGAGGTCAACTCCAGAATGAGAGGAATTGCGAGATCAGCAGAAACACTGGATCGTGCACGGCACCCCATGCCAGCATGGCCCGGAGGCTTCTAGAGACTGAGTATCCCTGGCCTCTTGTGGATGTGGAGTGGGGACCCATGCCCCAGGAAGGGCTGTCAGGAAGAAAGGGTGAGGAGGTCACCTTCTTTTCCTGGCCATCAGGGACCCTGGGACAAAGCCCATGTTGATCTCCTCCACATCCAGCTGGAGTTGCTGGCTGAGTGCATGCAGAGCAGGCAGGCAACGTCCCTACTGCTTAGGTAGGCACTGCATCTGAGCTGCTTACAGGACTTGGAGGGAGGGCTTCTTTTGGTCTTGGGTGCTGTGTTGGGTGTCTGGTGGTGGAATTGAAGGGCTGACATTGCATTGAGCAGATACCCTGGGTGAATGGGTGCTCTTGGGGCTCAGACAACCTGGGTATCCATGGACACAGGTGGCAGTGACCCACACACGGGAAGGTGTGAAGGAAGTGCCACAAAAGACAGTGCCCAGTACTACGTAGGGTTTCCTGCCCATGGACAGTGCTCCTTGGCAAAATTCAGCTGGTCTTCTCGTTCCCAGAGCACAGAAGTTGCTCAAGGCTGTGATTGGTCTATGGGAAGCCCAGTCAGTCTATTGCTGGACATCATACCTTGCAGGAGGAGAGGTTCAGCCTGAAATTACAGTCTGGGGTGGCCTGGAATGCCAGGTGAGGTAGAAATTGCCCAGGTAGCCTGATCCACTCCAGTCTGTAATTGCTTCTCTACCCAACAACCCAAACCTAGACAGTGGCCTTCTGACTGGCTGGTGTCTGTTACTGCTATTGGGTTTTTCTGGTTAAGAAGAAAAAGGGGGAGGAGGAAGAGAAGGAGAAGAAGAGGGAAGAGGGGGAGGGGAAGGAGAAGAAGATAAGAGTTAACAGAGCAAAAGAAATTGTGTAGATTAGAGCAGAGATAAATGGAAGAGAAGAGCACTCAAGAAAATCAGTGAAAACAGTTCTTTCTTTTTGAGATTTACCAAATTGATTAAAGAGACCAAAATGGAACCATTTTATACCAACAAATTGGCTAAGATGAATAAATGCTGAGAACCACACAAACTACCAAAACTACCTCCAGAAGAAATGGAGATTCTGAGTAGACCTATAAGTAAATAGACTGAAGCAGTAATGAGAACTTTGCAACAAAGAAAAGCCCAGAACCCGATGGTTTCCCTGGTGATTTGTCCTACACCTTTAAAGAAGATGTAACACCAATGCTTCTGAAATTCTGCAAAAAGTACAAGAGGAGGGAATACTTCCCATGTCACCCTATAATGCCAACATTGCCCTGATTCCAAAGACTGACAAAGACCTTACAAGAAAAGACAACTGCAGGCCAAAGTCCTTTATGAAGAGAGATACAAAAATCCTCAACAGAATTCTAGCAAAGAGATTCTAGCAGCACATTGAAAGGACTATACATCATGACCAAGTGTGATTTACGCCAGGTATGCAAAGGCTGCTCATCGTAGCTAATTAATGTCATATACGGCATCAATAAGAAACATGATCATCTCAACTGATGTAGGACAAGCTTCAACAAACCTTTTCATAGTAAGTGCTCTCAATAAAATAGAAATAGAAGATTAAATTGTGATAAAGGAGGGGTGCCTGGGTGGCTCAGTGGGTTGAGTGTCCGACTCTTGGTTTGGGCTATGATCTCCTGGGTGGTAAGACTGAGCTCCAGGGAGGGCTCTGCACTCAGTGGGGAGTCTGTTTGGAGATTCTCTCCCTCTGCCCCTCCCTGCTCTCGGCTTTGTGCACTCTCTCTCTCTCTCTCTAAAATAAATGAGTCTTTTAAAAATTACGATAAAGGATATTTATGAAACAACTCATACGTATATCATTCTCCGTGGTCAAAGACTGAGCGTTTTCTCCTTAAGATGACAAATAAATCAAGGATGCCCACTTCCACCTCTTCATTTCAATGCTGTCATGGAAGTTTGGTCAGAGCAATTACACAAGATGCATAATTAAAAGCTCCCAAATGGAAAGGAAAAAGAAAAGTTATTTATATATGACATGATCTTTTATGCAAATAATCCTAAGAATTAAAAAAAACTATTTGAGATTATAATATTTCCTGCAAGGTATGAGCAGAGAAGACCAACACTTAGGAGTCAATGGAATACCACTGAGAACCAAGGAATACAATACGTACATGTACGGTCAGTTGTTTTCCAACATGGATACCAAGGGCATTCAATGAGGCAAAAACAGTGTCTCCAACAACTGGTGTTGGGAAACCGGATATCCACATACAAAAGAGTGAAGTCACAACATTACCTTACATCATGTAAAGAAGTTAACTCCAAATGAATAAAAAATTAAGAGCAAAAACTCTTAACACTAGAGAAATAAACTAAGAGCACACGGGGTAAATCTTCATTCCCTTGGATTTGGCAGTGGTGTCTCTAATATGGCACCTGCAGCACAAGCAACAACAGAAAAAAAACAGAGACACAGGACTTCATCATTGCTAAAAACTTTTTGAGTGAAAGGACAATCTCAAGAGACTGTAAAGAAACCTCCAAAAATGGTAGGAAATATTTGCAAATCATAAATCTGATAAGGGTCTTGCATCTAGAATATATAAAGAACTCCTACAACTTAAGAACATTAACAATCCCATTAAAAATAGTAAACTTTCTCCAAAGAAGATAGACAGATGGCCCATTAAGCCCATGGGAAGATGATGATCAGTAGATAGCAGGGAAATGCAAGCCAACACCACAAAGATATACTTCCCATGCCTGGGCAGGGGTGGGCTATACTGAATAAACAGAAATAACAAGTGTTAGAGAGGATTTTGAGAACTAGGAACCCTCATACATTGCTGGGGGAGATGTAAAATGGTAGAGCCGCTGTGGCAAAGGGCGAAGCAAGTCCTCCAAATGTTAAGCACACCATTATCATTTGACCCAATTCCACTCATTCACTAACCAAAAGAATTGAATACAGGCACTCTAACAAGAACCTGCGCATAAGTATTCACGGCAGCACTATTACAGTAGCCGAAAGATGAAAACCACCCACAGGTCCACCCACAGCTGAATGGATAAACACAACGAGGTGTGTTCATACAATGGAATTCACTCAGCCATAACAGGAAAGAAGTATTAGTACTCGCTATCACCTGGGTGAACTTCGAAAGCATTATACCGAGTGGGAGAAACTCGATGCAAAGTACCACACACCGTATGATCCCATGGGTATGAAAAATTCATCACAGGTGAATGAGTAGGGACAGGTGCCAGATTAGTGGTTGCCAGGGAGCAGGGGAGGTAGGGAATGGCAAGTGACTGACTGCTTAGTGGGTGCGGGGTTTCTCTAGGGGGTGATGGAAATGTTCTGGAACTGGATAGTGGTGATGGTGCACAGCATGGGAAATGTACTTAATGTCAGTGAATTGTACAATTTTAAATGTTTAAAAAGATAAAGTTTATTTTATATTAAGTTTGAAACATAACATACATGTAATCATAAAAAGAAAAAAAAATCCAAAAAGAAAAGAAAAGGAATGCCTTTCCCGGAGAGGACATGAAGACTCTGGTAGTGGAACTGGCCCTGGTTGTGGCTCATCCCCTGGGACGGGCAGTGGGGCTGGAGCTCCAGCTCTGGGGCTGCTGCTGGACTTGGTCTTGCTGTGCAGCACCCACCAGCTCTAGCTCTGCAGGGGGAGCCAGCGCTGGCTCTGTGTCAGGAAGTGATGCTGGAGCCGAAGGTGGGGCACTGGCTCTGTCTCTGGAGCTGGTGATGGAGCTATAGAGGAGTCACAGTTCTAGAGCTGGTGGCGGAGTTGACACGAGAATTGGGGACATGGCAGTCTCTGTGTCTGGAGTTGCCAGTGGTACTGCCTGAACTACTGGTAGCCCGTGTGTAGGAACTAAAGCCCTGGTTGCGGCTGGTGTTGGCTCTGGAGCCGGCCAGGTTCCAGCTTGGAACTGGTGCGCCACAGCGAGTTCTAGACCTCTGACTTGACCTCGTTCTAGCTCTAGATCTGGTGCCAGAGAAGTATCACGGGAGCTTTCACAGGAGTTGGTGATAAAACTGCCTCTCTTTCTGGCATTTGTGTTTGAGCTGAAACTAGTGTTTTCTGCCTCCAGTTTTGGTGGTAGTGCTGCTGCTGGAGCTTTTTGTACCTCTGGAGCCTGTCCCAGAGGCCCCTGTCCTCCTGCTGTGGGTGCAGGCTGTAACACTGGAGCTCATGCTCGAGCCGGCGCTGCAGCTGGCTCCTCCCCTGACCCTGGCATTGCCTCTAACTCTGCAGTTAGTGTTGGAGCTGATTCTAGCTCTAGATGAGCCCTGCCACAGTTTCCTCCTCTGTAAAGCATGGGGCTATGGCATCCCTCTTCCCAGGGATGAACATGCTGCCAGAAGTCTTGATTGGGCTCATTCACAAGGAACCATTCAAAAGGTCTGTAGGGAGGGGGCAAGAGGCGGAGGAGTAGGGGACCCCATTTCAACTGGTCCCCTGAATTTAGGTGGATATCTGTCAAACCATTTTGGTTTTTTTTTAATAATAATTTTTTATTATGTTAGTCACCATAAAGTACATCCTTAGTTTTTGATGTAAAGTTCCATGATTCATTGTTTGCATATAACACCCAGTACTCCATGCAATACGTGCCCTCCTTAATACCCATCACCGGCCTATCCCATCCCCCACCCCCCTCCCCTCTGAAGCCCTCAGTTTGTTTCCCAGAGTCCATAGTCTCTCATGGTTCATTCCCCCTTCTGTTTACCCCCCCTTCATTCTTCCCTTCCTTCTCCTACCGATCTCCCTATTTCTTATGTTCCATAAGTGAGTGAAACCATATGATAATTGTCTTTCTCTGCTTGACTTATTTCACTTAGCATAATCTCCTCCAGTCCCGTCCATGTTGCTGCAAATGTTGGGTAATCGTTCTTTCTGATGGCTGAGTAATATTCCATTGTATGTATGGACCACATCTTGTCAAACCATTTTGAACACCCATGAAATCAGCCTGAGATGTAAGAATATATATCTGGATCTCTACAAGTGCAAAAGCACTGCTTTTTGCAAGGTAGGACGTTCAGAGTCATGAATCTGCGGGGAGATATCAGAAGATAAACAGAAGGGGGAGGAGCCTCCATAAGCTGGAGCCTGGAAACTGATATAACACCAGAGCACAAAATTGGAACCCTTAGAAATCTGCTGTAGTAAGAGACATCCCTCTCTGAAAGGGGCTCAGGAAATGAAAAGGCGGAATTCTAGGTGGGGCATTGTGGTCTCAGGTTACGAGGGACCAGCGAGCAAAAGGAGATTCCTGAAAAGGCAGAAGGCCTGAGCACTGGAGCAAGGAAGCAGGTTATGGTCAGCGAGCCCAGGAAGGGACTCTCAGCTCAGATTGCCATAAACCGCAAGCCGGGCCAGTTGATAACCACTCTGTCCTTGAACAGCCTGAAAAAAACTGGAACCTGCGCCCACAACCAGGTAAAAACTCACAGAGCAGTAGTGGCCAGGAAAGGGCCCTAGGGTGGAACCCAGATCTGATTCCGGAGGTATGGGTGTGCGGAGCTCTCAGCCGCTGGCTGTTTTAAGAGCGCAAAGGGCCGAGGCTCTCCCAGGCCCCTGAAAACACTTCTGAGAGGATTGCTGTGGGCACACACAGCCGGGAAGCTGTGGTTTTCAGCGCTGCAGGCAGAAGTGGAGACTGTTTGCCCTGGAGGGTTTATTAAAGAGGGCAGGCAGACTGAGATTTTTCCGCTCTGGGCCAGAGGTTTGGCCGTGGCCATTTATGCTCTGACCCTCTGAAGAGGAGCGGAAAGCCTCCAAGGAACAAGAGCCACACAGAAGGCTGGTTTCCACTAACATAATTAAAAATATATTATTAATAAAGAGTCATTAAATTCTCAAAAAAAAAAAGGCGGCTGGTTTCCACTGAGCCCCTCCCCCTGACAGGGGGCGGGGCAACTCCGCCCAGGCAGGGTTACCTGAGAAACAGCCGGCAGGCCCCTCCCCCAGAAGACAGGTTGGAAGAACAGGTGGATGACAATCCTATGGATTCCATAAGACTGTGAAATCCCAACGCCAGGGGAAATTGTATATTGAGCTCCAGGTGTGGCCTCGCGACTTGTTTATTTTTCAAATATAATTCTCCTTTTCTTTTTTTTCCTTTTCTCATGCTTTTTTTCTCTGTTGTATTTTTCTTTTTGCCTTCTCATTTCAACTAGATGCCTATTATATCAACTCAATTTTCACATTCACTTTTTAACTTGTATTTTCACAAGTCTTAAGGAGGGCACGTGCGGTGATGAGCGCTGGGTGTGATATGCAACTGAGGAATCACCGAACACTACATCAGAAACTAATGCTGTGCTATAACTTGGCAAATTGAATTTAAATTTTACAGAAACTGGGGGGGAAAAAAAGGACAAAGCAGACGGCACTAGGCCCTCCTGCACACACAGCTGAAACAGGCGGAGCTGGGCTACATTATTTCTGGGTGCACATGTGGGGTAAACCATGAGCACCAGAATACTGTGACCACCAGATTCCGGGTGACAGTTAGCTCATGGTGGGGAGGAGGTTATGACCCGGGCAGTGCACTTCTGGGCACTTACTATCCGTGCTGTTTCATGGTCTGGATGACTGCTTTGTATTTACAATTTTATATTTTCCACATATACAAAATGATTCCTAATATAAAAAGGAAGTTTAAAGTTATTCTTTACTTTTAAAAAGGTGGTCTTCCCAACAAACTACCAGAAGTAGCATGACTTCTACCAGGAAAATGCTAATGCCCTGGCTGCTTCAACCCCCAGGCCTCACAGCACAGCCCCCACCCTTTAGGGACCCAGGCCAGAGACCCTGACCCTGGGGAGGAAGCTCCCATGCCCTCAGGCCGGGGGCTCAAGGACTCCGGACTCCGCAGAGCCCGCCCCACCGAGGCAAACTTCTCAGTCATTCCGTGCACCACACTCTTGCCTTGGTTGCTGTGGTACAGCTCAGCGGTCACCATTCTCGGGAGAGAAGGAGGGGCTGTTCAGGTCCACTCACCTTCTGCTGGGGGGCGATGCCTCATTCCTGAGAGGATGGCAAGGCCGCAGAATCGGGCCTCGCGGGCTGAGGTCCAAATTGGCCCCCGAGAACTTCATGCGGCAGGGATTTTGTGCGGCACGCTCCGAGCGCCTGGTCAGACTCACCGGTCCTGCCCTGCTCACAGCTCCTGCGACAGACTGTGGAGGCGGCTCTGGAATCCCTGAGTTATTTCTGATACAACACCTGTACTGACGTAGAATTCACACACCTTACAACTAACTCATTCAAAATATAAACCTCAGTGTTTTGTATATTCAGGAGTGGCACAACCATTGCCACCGTCCACTGTAGAAAATCCCCGTGACCCTACCCTTTGGTGGCCCAGGAACCATGGATCCCCTGTCTGTGGGTCCTGGACACTCCATATGCAGGATCATACGCCATGTGGCTTCTCTCACTGAGCACCATGTTTTCAAGGTCATCCACATGGCAGTGTCAGACCTTCCCTCCCATTTATAGCCCAACAATGTTCACCCTCTCTGCTTCTAATTTAGTCATTAAGTGCCACTCGCAGCCCCCATTCCAGGCGGCCACTGAGAAGTTCACCTTCCAACATCCTGGCAGAGTAACTTGCACTTTTCGTCAGCACCTGAAGGCCCCCATGTGGAGGCTGAAGGCCCAGCTGCCCCAGGCCCCAGGGACATCCTGTGCTGACCGAAGACCTAAGAGGAAGGCTGTGATGGCCAAGCAGGTGTGGGGATTCAGTGCCCTGCAGTCTCCTACAGAACTAACTTGCTGGCGAGCATCCTGTGGGAGTTGCTCCCCCGCCACAACACGGGGGACATGGAACCGTCCAGGGTCACCTCCCCACACAACGCAGGGAACACTGAACTGTCTGGGGGTCCCCTGCCACACAGAGGACATGGAACTGTCCAGGGTCACCCCCCACCATCACGCAGGGGACATGGAACCATCTGGGGTCCCCCCTCCCCCCACCACATAGGGGCCACAGCTTCTGGAGGCTCCAGGGATCCCCAGGGTGTGGCAGTGCCTCTTGCATCACTCTCTGTCTTTACACGGCTTTTCCTGTGTCTGTGTCTCTCCTCTTTTTACAAGGACACAAGTCAGGATGGATTAGGACCACCCTAATGACTCCTATTACGTACTTAACTCTACAAAGATCCTACTTCCAAATGAGGTCCTGACATCAGGACATGGACTTATCCCTCTTTGGGGACACAATTTACCCTTCACTCTGAGATAACCTTGCTAAGAAAAGAACCAAGCTCTCCTACTTAAAACAGCCCCTAGAAAAAGCCCTAGCCTGTCTGGTCTCCTAAAAACCCATGTGGGCAGGAAAGTGAGCCCCAGCAGGCCCATATGTGAAAGGCACCCAGAAGTCTGATTTCCTCTTGGCCGGTTGGGCTTGGACCAGTTTCCCTGGACCTGCACATCCCAGGGTCAAGATAGCTTACTCCCCCAAATTCTTTCAAAGGTGGCAACTTAAAACTGCCCAGAGACAGACTCCTTTTGGACTGCATGCTTGATTGGGCCCAGGGATTATCCAACATCCAGGGCTCCCAGAGGTCTGTGTCTGGTGGGTCCCCCACACAATCCCACAAAGGCTCATCCAGGGGGGCTCACCAGATTCCTCCAGCTCTGCTCTCAGAGCAAGATTCAATGATGAAAACGAAGCAGATCCTTCATACCGTCAACCATCCACTCACAACACCTGCCTCGTCCCTCGGGTTCTGGGTCCCCTGCATGGTGCAATTTTCACAGTGCCCCCCACTTCTACCGCCCCCCCCAGGGCAGCAGGGCCAGCTGGGGCCCTCCAGGCTTCTGGGGCCTTGAGTGGACCCCAAAACACCTGAACACCTTCCAGGGCAGAAGGTACGCTCCCCTACAAAATGTTTCTGAGTCAACAGTCAGTCCCTACCACAACTGGCTGTGTACCTGATGGCATCCCAGGGTTACCAGGAATCAAGGTTCCCAGGTGTCTCTTCATGAAGGATACCCTGACAGCCACATGGGCCCTCTTTGGCCAAGGCAGTCCATAATCCTCCAGCTTTACCTTGGGGGGAAAACAGACTCCTTTGTGTAACAGAGCTGGGAATTAGGCAGAGGACTTGAATAGCCAAAGACCCATTCACAAGAGCCAACCTCTCTGCACACCTGCCCTCTTCTGGTCCCGGCTCCTGCATCTGCATGCCTTGCTATCCCCTCGCCTGTATGAGGAAGCCAGGTCTCTCTCTGCCTCTGGAGTTCTGCCCACACCCCAATGACCCACAGAGTCTCTTGGGCAGAGGGATGCCACCCCCGAGAATTTTTCAGAGGAGGCAGTCTGAAAGTGGTGGCAGTCAGTCCCCAGCAAGCCTGCCTGCCTGATGGGGTCCCCAGCTTTACCAGCAATCAAGGCTCCAAGGGGTCTTTTGTGGGAAGATACCACCCAGGAAGCCGCTGGACCCATGCTGACAAGGGAGTGCAACTGCATCTAGCTCGGCTCCAGTGGAAATATGTAACTGTGTGTGAGCTAAGACTTCCTATGAGACTGACTTCAGGGACCCACAAAGTAGACTACACCTGTGACACGGCCTCTTCCTACAACTGCCCTGTTCCAGGTCCATGGCTACCCTGACCCGCATGGCCTGTACAGGCACCGTCTACCCTTTGCCAGCCCACTAGCCCACCCTGGCCTCCAGTCCTGCAGAGCTCCAGAGGTCGACCCCAGAGCAGGAGGGTGGAGGCAGCCCACAAGAAAACAATCTTTCTGAGGTGGCAGGTTCAACCTGGTGACAGTCACCCCCAGGTGGACTGGCTGTTTGAGGGGTCCCAGGCTTCTCCAGGTGTCCCTCTAGAGGGCAGCCTGACTGTCCCTCCAGACCCTCCTGTCAAGTCAGCCCAGATTCCTGCAGCTCTGTCTTCAGGGGTGGTATGTGCAGCTGGGAAGAATATAGCTTGGATTCTGCAGACACCACGTCCCACCAGGAGCTTGCATCCACGCCTAGGCTTTGCTCATGGCTGCTTCTCAAGATCCAGGCCCTGCAGGGCCTACGGCAGCCACATCTATACAGTCGGCCCCCCATCACTGGCGTCCAACTGTGCACGCACGTTTGGTAGTTGCCAGGACACCTTGCCAATCAGGGCCACGGTGGGCTACTGGGGTCAGAGTTGTACCTATGGTCTCCTGTTCCAAGTCCAGGCCCGCCCCCAGGCCTGGGTAGCCTGTGAGTGTGCAGTCAGCCCTCCTCATTCACCTGCCCCCCCAACTTTGTTGTCCAAGCCCCTCATGGAATACTGGGCTCAGGCCAGCGCACCAAAGTGCACCACCCCAGGGTGGAGAGTGGTTACTCCCTGAAACTGTTTCAAAGGCAGAAGCTTCAGACTGGCACAGACAGATCCCTTTCGAAACTGGGGGCTTCATTGAGTCCCGGGGCTTCTCAAAAACCAGCACTCCCTGGGGTCTATGTTGAGGTCAAAGGGTCCATCCGGAGCCTGCTCCAGGGCCCAGGACCTCCCTCCCTCCCATTTGTCTTTTCAGTTGCATGCATTCCCTCAGGCCTCGGCTGCCTGTTCACACCCAGTCAGACACCTCTCAGCCAGCCTCTGGCTGTGCATGCATAGTGGGTCCCTGACAATTAGGCTCAGCCTGAGGGTGCACAGTCAGCCCCTCACTGTTACCTAACCTTTGTCTGCTGGTTACCTTGTGGGCTGTTGGGCTCAGCTTGGGCCCCCAAACCTACATACCACCACGGTCTGGAGTGGTTTCTCCCTTAAATGCTTTCAAAGGTGGCAACTTGAACCGGATGCCCCACTGGGCCCAGGGATCCTCCAACACCCAAGGCTCCCAGAGGTTTTCGGAGGGTCCCCAGAACATCCCGCACCACCACCCCCCCATCCCTCCAGCTCTGCCCTCAGGCAAATACGTTCAGCGGTCCTGATGACTGATGGAATGAGGCAGATACGTCCTGCTCCTAATGGGCTACTCCCAACACACTGCCCTGCGCCATGCTGGCTTTGCTGTGCTCTGCTCACGTACAGCACCTCTTCCACCACGTGAGGGCGGGCGGCCAGTCCAGGCCCTCCAGGCCACTGGCGCCATGATTCGCACTGGAACCACCCCAACACCGTCCAGGGCAGAAGGAGACCTCCCATCCCCAAGTATTTCTGAGGTGTCAGTCCTCACTTTACCTGAAGGGCTGCCCATGGGGTCCCGGGCTTACCAGGAATCCAGTCTCCCAGCTGTCTTAATGAAGAATATCCTCGTAGCCATACAGTCCTGTGCAGAAAGGCAGGCCACATATTTATAGCATTACATTCTGGATGAAATATGTATATGTTTCTAATACAGGAATACAAATTAGACAGATGTCGGGGCCAATACTGAAAAAGTTCCACCACAGTAAGAGTCCACGTCTATCTGTACAACCTCCAGGTAGAGGGAAACCGCCCACTGAAACTCCCTCTGACGTGGCAGCTCTCAACCGGCAACGGACGCTCACCTGCAGACAGGCTGCCCCACAGGCTCCCAGGAGCTGCGTTCAGCCGGCTCCTCAGTCAGTGGCCAGGTGCGGACCTGGCACGGCAATCCAAGTCTTCCAGGTCTGCCCTAAGGAGCGATAGGCCCAATTACGCAGGTTAAGGCTTGGAAAAAGGCAGATGGCATGAACACCCCCAACAGTGTCCTCCTGTCACCCAGCCTGGCCAGACACTGCCCAATTCCAGGTCCCAACCTTACCCCACCATCCCCACCTGCCCATGCACAGTCAGCACCCTGTGAGCAGGGGGCATGCCAACCCCCATGGAGATCTAGCCTACCCCACCCACTGGCATAGCCTTCAGGGTGCAGGGGGCCCATACTCCGAAGAGCCTTCTGAGGCTTCATCTGACACTAAGGACTGTTGGTCCCCTTTGGTACTGACTGCCCCTATGGGCCCCGGGGCTTCCTCAGCAATCAAGGCTTCCCAGGTATCTCTCCTGGGAAGTCTCCCCAAAGTGCTGTTTGTCCAGAAGCAGCAAATGTCCTTTCTCTTCCAAGCTGAATGACTCAGTCTCTCATATTTCTAGCCAGAAAATTTACTCAAGGCTTTTATCAATTACATCAAGTAGTATAATGCCAATTTAAAACAACCCAACAACTGAACCCCTCTAGGTTATTCCCACCTAAAGAGCATTACTGGTAGGGGCACCTGGGTGGCTCAGTCTGTTGGACATCCGATTTCTGGTTTCGGCTCAGGTCATGATCTCAGGGTCCTAAGATCTGTCCACATTGGGCTCTGCGCTTGGCTGGAAGTACGCTTGAGATTCTCTCTCCCTCGTTCCCTGTTCGCACTCTCTCTCCCACTCTCTTAAATGAATAAATAAATCTTAAAAAAAAAAAAAAAAAAAAAAGGACATGACCAGCACCCTTCAACAGCTGGAATAAAAGTCAGGCCCTCAACTCAAATTGAGGAGATCGGGATATCAGAACTCACCCAACAAACAAACCCATGAGGTGCTGAGAAGTCAGAGGAGCACAGAGGTCCTGGCTGCTAGCCAGCGCCGAGGTCTGGACAACATGCAGCTGTCTCACAGATGCTGATACCCTGCTGACTACAACAGGAAAGGCTGATGCAAAGCGAACATATCTTTTAGAAGAAAGAAAGAGTTTCTTTCGAGCCCAAGTTCAGACGGCTGCCCAGGAAACACACGCTTCACAGAGAAGAATGTGCTTGGGAGAATGAACAGTTTTTACAAGGTTATGTACTTTTTACATCTTGTAAAAGCTCAAAAGATTATAGATTAACACGCTGGCAGGAATCACGAGTTTTATCTTAAATAAATACAGAGAGTGAGAGCATTGATGGATATCGCAAGGACAAAATCGTCTTCCTTTAGGAAAGGATTCACTGCTCATTCTCAAAGCAGATGTACAATGCGCGTGTGGGGGGGCCATAAATCAAGTTTGCAGTTTGTACAAAGTCTATATACAGTTATGTTGACTTAGAAATCTAAAACGGCTTCCTCTGTATATTAGCCCTTTAGAGAGTTTTTCTCTCATCGGTACAGAGATGATACCCTCCACATAGCGGATTTAATTCCTGCCTTCAGGGAGAAAGAGGAGAGTCTGAGTGTCCTTCTTGCATAGTCTGTCTCTTAAGTAATTTTTATTTAAAATAATCAATATATCATTGTACATTTTGGGGCAGCCTGCCCTTAGCCCCCATAATATCTGCGCAGATTCTTTATCCTCCACTATCCCACAATTCATGTGTGATCACCCTGGATGGTCTTCAGCAAGAAGCCTATTAGGTCATTTTACTCACAACCTCTAACCTCTCATATTTCCTGCTAGTAATTTGCTATCCACTGACCCCCCCCCACCACCACTACCACTCTGCTCCTTGGCTATAAATTACCAACTGCCACACTGTATTCGCAGTTGAGTCCAATCTCCCCCTCTCACTGCAAAATCTCATTGCAGTGTCCCTACACCAAATGTGGAAATAGCCCCACACCCTCAAGAAAGTATCCTTAACTGCGCTTTAACACGTGTCATTTTTTTCCCCTAAACAATTACACATTTTCAGATAGCTCCGGCAGCAGACGTCGGACAACGTGAACTTGCCATACACGGAGCACTTAACGACCTACACCGATCCTCGAAGGCCAGCCCCGCTTCGCCGCAAGTCCCGGACACCGAGCCCGCGGCTGCGGCTCTGCCTCCCGCCGAGGACGCTCCGCTCTCTCCCCGCTGGCCTCCGCCACCTCTGCTCGCTCCGCGAACTTGCGCCCAGCGCAGCAGCCTCGGCCGGGGTCTCGCCGACCCCGCACCCCCAGCCCAGCGCGTCCAGACAACGGGGGCCGTGCACAAACCGGTCACCCCAACCGGGAGACGTCTGCGCACGCAGGGTAAGAGGCCTCGTGACCCTAAGGAACTGCCCCAAACAGCTCCCCGGAAGTGGGGAAGGAGCGACAGGCTCCCTCGGACACCAAGCAGCCGCCAACCGACCCGAGCGGCCAGCCGGCCGGCGCGCAGTAGCGACCACTAGCCGACAGGACGGTCTGCGGCCGCCTCTTCCTACCTCCGTACGCAACCGCACGGCCCCGCCCCACGTTGGCCTCCCCGTCCCAGAAAAGGCCCCGCCCCCTCATGTAATTTCCTACTAACCCGGAAGAGGATTTCCGGAAGCGAAGGTTCTGCTCTGGTAAGTGAATTCTGGTCTTTGAGGTTTAAACCCGGGCTCCTCCGTCCCTTCCTGGCTCCGTTCTCCACGCCCGGGGTCCGAGGATTCCTGCGGGCGCCACAGGCCCCGCAGCCGCCCGTCAGACCCGCGGGGAGTTCGGCCTTGCCCTGAGACGCTCAGGGCGCCTGTCCCTCCGCTCCCTAGTCCAGTGGTCCGTGTCTGTTTCCGGTCGAAGTCGCCCCGAGGCCTTCCACAGAACCCAGTCCCCTCCTGAAACTCTGCCGCCTTCGTCGCCCTCCCGCGGCCGGGGACACCGTCAGCGCCTCGGGGAGGCCCGTGAGCCCGGGACTGAGGGAAGAGAGCGAGTTTGTCCTGTGACAACCCATGTCCTTGCGCCCCCAGACCTGCTCCCCCTAGGGGTTCGCGTGCTGGCTCCCGCTGGAAAGGGAGCGCCTCCATCCCGGAGAGTGTCGCGGTGTGTCGGGAGGATGAGGAGAAAAGACAAGGAGAGGGGACGAAGAAGGGACGGCAAGGGCTTAAAACGGAGTAACGTGGGGGATGGGAGGTGGGTGGTTACAGAGGACTTTGAAAGAAGCAGTGAAAGTGAGGAAGAATGTGGCCTGGGGAGAACAGTATAGCTTGTGAAGACAGGTCAACACGGGAATAGGGACAATATAGTGAGACTCTGACCAACAGTGGCCGCGGGCGATGGAAGGGGATATTGCAGACGCGTTAGATAAGTTTTTTAAAGTTCTAAATTGCTTTCCCTATTAAAGTGTTCTTTGTTGATTAGTAAATAATGTTACAGTATTTCTGTGTGCAGTTGTTGGAGATATTGATTTTTGTCTTCCCATTCAAAACTAGATTTAAACAGGTAGTGTAATACTCAACACCTTCCTTCCTTTTATGTGATTTTTTTTTTTCTAAGATTTTCTTTATCTAGAGAGAGCACAAGCAGGGGGAGTAGCCAGCTGAGGAAGGAGCCCAATGTGGGACTCGATCCCAGGACCCCGGGATCATGACCTGAGCCAAGGCAGATGCTTAACCGACTGAGCCACTCAGGCGCCCCATTTGTGTGATCCTTTAATTACATGATCTGAGAACTAAAGTTTCCAACTAAGTATATGATGTCTTCAAATTTTCTGTCCTTTTTTTTTTTTTAAACCAAATATTGTAGGATGGAATGCATCATTCTGGAACTTCATTCTAACATGTCTCATCTAATCATGATAAACACAGTGCTCAAAGGTACTTCCATACCTGACCTTGTATGTTTTCCCATGCCAATAATTAGGTCTTCTTAACAATACATTTTTTGATGTATTGATGTGATGTTCTGGAAAAAAAAATTGAAAGCTTTTAATCATTGTGAGTAAAACCATGAAATAGAGAAGTTGCTCTTGCTCAGGGGGATGGAATACGGGCTGGAATCTTCATGGACAGGGATGAGAAGGGCAAGCCTTGCCACTATTGACTGCAGGCCAAGGCATGCATAAGACCAATGACGGTTTACTCTCCACTAGCCTCTCCTCACATTTCTGCCTGGCCCAAAACACACACACACACAGAGCACAAGGCAGCTGGGAAGGGGATTTTTAAAATAAGCCCAAAATTTTAAAATAAGCACAAAACAAGTGTATCTCTCCAATGAGGAGGTAAGCCTTGGTTCTGCGATGGGAGGGCAAAGTGCCATGGGTGTTAATGGATGGGAGAGAGCCTGGGAGCTCAGAGACAGGAGAAGAGAAAACTCCATATCCTCCTTTGGTGATCCTGTGTTCAGTCTATAAAGCAAGAGACTGCAAGGATTGTGACTTGAAAGGGAGAGTCACACAGACTCCCATTCCTCTGAATGCCAGGTGACAGGTGGGCTTCACCAGGATGCAGGGGCATTATGAAGCACAAGGCAGACACCTGTTCCTCTCCATCTGCAAGTTTATCATCCCTGTTCCCTGGTGCTTTAGTAGACTGCAGAGGACCACCTTTTCCACGTGCTGATTTCCTCCCTACGTGAGTGTTGTAGCCCAGGAATGGGACAAGTTATTCAAAGACCTGAATGGCACATTTTCCAAACTGAGGAGTGGCCCCTCAAGACTGATCTTTCCTGAGAGAGTTGCTCAGAGTAGAAGAAGGATGACGATGATGACTTAGGAATGGCTCTTTCTCTGGAAAAGTTCACTTATCTGTTGATTATTCTCCTCTCCTTCTTGAAATGCTGTTTTTAGGACATACTAGTCTCTGACTCTCAGGTATCCTGCCTAACACATTTCCTCATTCACCCATGGCTTTCCCTCTGTGCTCTCCCGACTCCAGACCAATTCCATCTCTCTGCGAACCATTGACATGGAACTTGTGAAGTGGCTCCATTTAGGGGATCTTCATGGGAAGTGCTTCATGCCCAGACACTGATTAGAGACAAGGACTGGGCACCATAGTATCAGTGAGGTTTGTCCGTAGGTATTGTATAAGGACCAAATCTGGATGTACCGTTAGCTCTTTACACACCAGGATTAAAGTGAATTAATCTCAGGAATACTTTGAAAAATCCTATAAAAGAAAACCCATAAGGGGAAACTTGTTCCACCTGATTGTATAATGTATCTGAAGCTTAATAAAGTGAATGTGTGCATTTGAGCTAAAAATATTAATAATTTGCAATAGAAGGGAGAGATTACAAACTGACAGCCGTGACAAATTGAGGTGGCACTTCAACACATAATGAGCGTTTTATTCACTAATTGCTAGTTAAAATCAACTTAAATGTCTAACATAAAGAGGATTTTAAAATTGTTCACAGCACATCGATCCCAACGTGCCATTACTGTTCGTGGATCTGTAAAGAGTCAACCCCTCTGCAGGTTTCTGAGGGTTCCTACCGTCTGGGTAAGTGGGGAGTTTGCTGCACCAGGAGATGGCATCTTTCATGTTGTGACAGATTCTGGCCTGATGGCCCCCCCAGAATTACAAAGAAATCTTTATCCATGACCAACTCACGAGGATTCCCCCCTGCAAAAGCCAGGAATTCATTATGTACATACATACATACACATACATACGTGTAGATTTGGATGAAATGACAACTCTTTATTTCCATTTTGCTAATTACTTAAGAGCCATATTTTATACACCTATGTTATTAAATGTTTTTCTAATTTATTTTTCAAGTGCATTTACATACTATTTTTTATTTTGTAGTTTAATCATAAATACACAGACACATATGTTGTTCTTACAGTGTTTATGTGGTGAAACCCAAAATCCTTTCTTCATGCCCTTTGCTTTTTCTTTTTCCTGTGGAAGGCATCGCCTATTTCACGTTAAAAAATATTATATTCCATTTAATTCTAATACTGTATCACTGAATATTGTTTTTATTTTAACTACTTAATTGTGTTAAAGCTTCAGATAATATTTCTTCAGAGGTAATTTGACCTACGTTCATTTTTTTTCTGTTCCAAATTGTTTTGACTATATCCTCACCCAAAATCAAAATCAACACAAAACTGACTTTTAAGGTAATTGTCAGTTTTTATGTGAAATACCAGGTGTTACTTTTAAATCTGGATTGCATCAAATTTCTGTAGTCACTGAGGTTTTTATGTCACAGTGTCCTCTAGTTTAAGAATTGGTTTGGTAGGCTCTACTCCTGTCATTTTATGTCCTCAAAAAGTTCTTAAAACATTTTTCCATGGGTCTACAAAATGATTTCAAATGGGAGCCAGTAAAGACTTTTTTAAAATGTGTTTGCTTAGTTTTTAAATTAACAAAACAGAAAGTATTGATTTCAGTATATTAAGTATAGATCTGTCCACCTCTGAAAATATTTTATTAGGTATGATCATTACAAAGGATTCTCCTGTACTTTGGAATCTGAAGTCATCTCTTTGGAGAATAGCTGCAGTTCCAGCTCCTTGACTCTGTGTTTGTACTTCCTCTCTGTTTCTCTTCGTCCAGCCTCAAGCATCCCAGGCAGTGGTGAGTGGCAGCAGCCCTAGCCAGCCCTGTCTTCTCAGCCTTCACTTGAGTGGGACTGCTGCTTTATCTGCTGCTGAATTTGTTTGCTGAGGTTTTCTTGATTAACAAAAAATATTTCCCGCTATTTGACATGAATTTTTAAGATTCTCAATTATTTTGAAAGGTCAGATGTTTTTCTAAGGGTCTGTTGATGTGATCTAATTATTGCGGTATTTAAAATTATTTAATTAAAGAACCGCCTGGGTGGCTCAGTCGTTTAATCGTCTGCCTTTGGCTCAGGTCATGATCCCAGGGTCCTGCATTGGGCTCCCTACTCAGTAGGGAGTCTGCTTCTCCCTCTGCCTCTGCCCCTCCCCATGTTCATTCTCTCTCATGCACTGTCTCTGTCTCAAATAAATAAATAAAATCTTTTTTAAAAAAATTAAAGACAATCCAATTACAGTGAGCTTTGGTCCCTGAAATCTGCTTGTTTGCCACCATCTCAAGTTCATCCCATTCCTCAACTGCCTGCTGGTGTGTTCTCACTTTCTGGGGCACAGTATGTTCTGCAGTGTGTCTACAATGTTACACTTGCTCCCTCATGGAAGGGGTGAGGGCTGAACCTATTTCTGTCTTTGCTAAACTTTCTAATGCTCTCCCAACTAAACTTTAAGGTGTCAGATAAATTATGTGTGCATTTTAATAGTGTTTCCCCACCTCCACAAATGAAATGCTTTAGTATTTGTACAGAGAATATCCTTGTCATTATTTCTTTAAATAATTTCTTCTAAATTAGACTTACCTCCACAAGGAGAGATGATCTCTCTGCTTTTATTCATCCGTGTAATTTCACTCTCTGGTACAGTCTTTGTTCTGAGTTGACTTGAAAAAGGAGATCATCTCTTGTTCTCAAGTGACAAATGTTGCTGTAAATAGGTTAAAGACAGAACACATCAAAGAGGGTACCTATGTGGCTCAGTGGGTTAAGTGTCTGCCTTTGGCACAGGTCATGATCTCAGGGCTCTGGGATCGAGCCCCAAGCCGGGCTCCCTGCTCCGTGGGGAGTCTGCTTCTCCCTCTCTCTGCCTCCCCTGCTTGTGCTCTCTCTCAGTCTCTGTCAAGTAAATAAAATAAAATCTTTAAAAAAAAATACATCAAAGATACATGAAAATCAAAAAGTTCATCAACTAATGGTTTACTGCTAAAATAATACATACGAAAGATCTTTTATTGTCAGAAGATTAAATTGTTAAAGAAAATGACAGGGCATTCCTTATGGCATCCTACCTAAAAGGAAAATAGATTGCATGATATTTCTTCAGAAACAATATATTCTTCTATAAAGAAATGTCTTAAGATTTTAAAATTTTTATTCCTTTACCATCAGTTTAAAACATACACTACTTAGAGATAGAAAGTAGCAATTCCATGGTTGTCAAAGGGTGAGGGTGGGAAGAAGAATAGGAGTTGTTCAGTGGTTTAGAAGATGGAATGAGTTCTGGAGATAGATGGTGGTGATAGTTGCACAACATTATGAATGTATTAACATCATTGGACTGAACACTTAAAAATGTTTAGAATGGGGGGCACCCGGCTGGCTCAGTCAGTGGAGCATGTGTTTTGATCTCAGGGTTGTAAGATTACTTAAAAAAAAAAAAAAAATCTTAAAAAAAAAAAAAAAAGATTAGGATTGGTAAATGTTACATTGTGTGTATTTTGCCACAATAAAATAAAATATCCTATTTATAGTAAAATCAGTGCTTACAGTGATCATTCACTCTGGAAATCATCTGTCAAAAAAGAAGAAATAATCTGTCAAGTTATGTAATTTGTTTACTTAGTAGGAAAAAAAAATCGTGTTTTGGAAAGTGAGGAGAGAAATCAGAATGTGTGAGTTCAAAGGCATGGAGGTTTGAAATATTTAAGGAGCATGGAAGATTTATTAGTTACCAAACAAGAATGGTGTTGCCAGATACATTTGGAAGCCACTGCAAGTTGTGACTTCACATATACAGGAGGGTCAGTGTCTTAGTCCCGTGTTGCCACATACAGTAATGGGATAGGCAGGTGTGTGGAGTCACCTGCTGTTGGAGCCTTGATCAGTAGCCATAGTAAAAAGACATAAATAACATTAGTCTGGGTAAATATCTATGGGCGTGAGTAACTGAATTTAAACTGGACAGTAAAAATCAGGAGGCCTGGAGGCTGACGTTTGGGAACTGGGGCAATGCTGTGGTTCTCATGCAGTAGAGAACATGGACACAGGAACTAATTCTGTGAAAAAGCAAGGCCAGTAGGTTATCAAAACAGGGTGGGGCCTCTGATTGTTAATGTTAGGGGTACTGTTCCAGGTAAAATCTAGGTGTGATGTGTAACCCTTAAAATTTGAGAGCAGGAGAAAGGCAATGGAAAATTCAAATTCTGCCTGTAACATTTTTCTAATGTATGCTTATGTGCATGTATATGCTGGCATGCATGGAGTTTTGTCATATTACTAAAGTTTCCTGAACCTCTGATGATGGCATTTATTAAATTAATAATGAAACCATAATTAGCAGAATTCTTTTGAGGGAAAAAAAATGAATAAATTATCTATACCTCCCAAGCACAGAATCACATAAAATAAAACTTTATCGTGAGATACAAATGGGTAAGTTAAACCTACTTCTGTTTGTGACTCATTATCATCATTTGTCCATGAAATACATTTACTTACTATGGATGTTTTAGGAGAGGATTTACAATTGATAAATGCTTTCACATTTACACAAATACACAAAATGAAACAGTGAAATTCAGGGAAGTTGCAGCTAATGCAGATTTCAGTGAACAATTTTCTAAAATTTTAGCTGGAGTAAATAAACGTCCTCCTAAAATCCTTTCATTCTATAATTTCTGGAAGTACTACCCTGTAAAGATTGTTGAACGTGACAGTTGTGCTGTAACCCACATATTCCGGCAGTTTTCTGATGCAGGGGATTTTAAGGGCTAAATTTGTAAGATGTGTGTTTGATCCCTTAATCTTACCATAAAATGCATTCTTTTCTTAAGATTTTTTTATTTATTCATTAGAGCACGAGCAGGGGGAGGGGCCGAGGGAGAGGTAGGAGCAGACTCCGCTGAGCAGGGAGCCTGATGATGCAGGGCTCCATCCCAGGACCCCAGAATCATGACCTGAACTGGTCAGACGCTCAATGAGTGACCCACCCAAGCACCCCCATAAAATGCATTCTTAACAATCTTGTTTCATGACCAAACCCATTCAGAACAAATCTAAAGGTCAGTGTTGGAGTGATATTGCTGGAGGCCCTGCAGACCTTCCTTGGAGGAGACAAAGATGGATGATATGTGTATCCAGAGGGCTGGGACAGGGAAGAATAGGGCTGTCTCAACACCAGAGGGCTGAGGAGGAGTTAGGGAAACTGCTAATAAACTAATACCTCAGTTTGAGAAATTTCACAATGCTTATACGTGTGGCAGGTGCCAGAAATCCTATTTTGGAATCAGGAGGGAATTGACTTTTCACATTCTTCCTAAATCAAGGGTACTTCTATCTTCTTTCCAAGCAACAATAGTCAGAGCCTTAACTTTGGAGAGCCGTCCTCTCCTCCCCATTTCCTTTGGAGCACACTGCATGTTTCTGTCAGTTCTGCTGGGGGTTACTTCCAGGTGGAGGAGTGGGGCTTTGTAACAAGTGGGTATGGAAATTGTGGGCAGCTTGGAGTTTCATGGCTCCTTTCTCATTCCTCAGCTTTGCCTCCTGTTGCTGAGACTGTGTATGAGTGAAAACCCAGAAGACCCTTGGCAACCGAGCTACTAAGAATGGACTCACAAGTGAGTAGGGACATATTCTTTCTACTGAAATAGCATGTCTGTTGCCATCATGTGGACATAAATCTCCTACAAGCATTCATGTTCTAAGTACACTCAAGTTTTTCAAGGATCTGAACTTGAAGCTTTCCAAGAAGTGTGGAATGGTCATGTTTGGTCAAGGACTCACCACGTGGTAATCTCTTTCCCAATATTATGCTAAGATGTCTCAGCCTCGGTTAATGCCCTATATTTTCAGGAGAGATGAGAGAGTTTTTTTTCATATCCATCCCATGCCCTAGTTGGCACCAAAAATTCACTTGTTAACCATTTTATTGACTGTAATGGGCTTAGGATTCAGGTTAATACAGGTGATAAAGAAGAATAGAGAGCAAAACTTTACAGCCCAGTAAGAAGGCAGATGTTCCCGTATGTGAGCTTAGTCAGTCCAGTGTAGTATGTGCTGGGGCGGGATGCTAATTAATAGTGAGGGAAAATGGATGATGGTCATGTCAGAGAAGCCAATGAGGAGTCATTCTTTTTTTTTTCCCCAAGTTTAAACCTCCTAAAAGTTTTTATAGAATGTATTTGTACTTTTTGAAACTTATAAAAGAGAAAACTAAAATTCATTACTTTGCTCATCTCAAGTCCTGATTTTCCCCCCTCTTTGTAACTTCCCTTTGTTCAAATTTGATAACTGAAAACAATGTATAGGGAATATTATTTTCTTAATTTTCAGTGTAATTCAGGAAAAGGCATATAGGAGGTAAAATAAAACCTAGGGACCTGTGGAAATTTTTGATGAGCTGAAGAGACAAGAACAATAAAGTGGCTTTAAGCATGCTTGAACAGAAAGACAAGATAAAGAAAAGCACAATGATAACTGATATGTGGAGGGCCTCAGGCAATAGAAGGGTCGGGGATATTACTATCCTTCATTACAGAAGTCTCAGAGCCTCTGGCATGAGGCTTTTAGCCTTGAACCATTTAGCCTTACACTTTATAATGAACACCCATTATGTGAAGATAAAAGGATGTGCTGCTGATCTCATATCCTGTGTGAATTCTGTTCAGTGTTGCAGAATTATAGACATTGCTTCAATACTCTGACAGTTACTGAATAATAAAACTATTGTGTTTAAGAAATGTTTGCTAGTTAGCATTTTCTATGTCATTGGATGTGTAAGAACTCGTAAAAGGTCATCACACCATTTCATGGATGACGAAACTGAGGTCATAAAGGGGAATAATCTAATCATACTACTTAAAAAGTGGCAGGTTGTGTAACGAGTCCATAGATTTACTTGAAATTGGTGGCAAATAGTGTTTTAGTTTTAAGTTTTCCAGACAATTATACTCATGATCTGGAAATCTTTTTTTCTTTTTAAAGATTTTATTTATTTATTTGTCAGAGGGAGAGAGAGTACAAGCAGGTGGAGCAGCAGGCAGAGGGAAAGGGAGGAGCAGACTCCCCACTGAGCTGAGAGCCTGACATGGGGACCCTGGGATCATGACCTCAGCGGGAGGCAGCCGCTTAACCAACTGAGCCACTGAGGCGCCCTCTGAAGTCTTACTTACAATTTTTTGGGGAAATCCACAGGTTATATCATTTCTCATTTGATATCTCCTGATAATGAAAGGTGTGTATTTTGAATGTGTGGGTGTATCTGAAAGTCAGATGTCCAGGTGTGCACTAAAAATGACGGCTGTAGCCAACATCCTGTTAGAACTTTCTGTACATGCAGCCCCCCCTTCCTTAGTGCCGTCACCTGTACCATCCTCCCCTGAACACTGGCAGAGATGGCCCTGTCTGAAAAGAACATCCGCAATCTTCTAGGAATCAGTGACCTTTGAGGATGTAGCTGTAGACTTCACTCAGGAAGAGTGGGCCCTGCTGGACAGGTCCCAGCGAAGACTCTTCAGAGATGTGATGCTGGAGAACATCAGTCACCTGGTCTCAATTGGTGAGTCTCTTCCTGTTTAATTATGTATGTCTACATCCCTTCACTCGTTCAACAGCTGTGTGGAAAAGATTCCTCATTTCTCACTGAAGACTCCTCTCTCTCTCACAACCACCTCACAGCAGTCTTCTTCACGTTTTACTTTTGTCATCCCACTAGAGTGTAATCTTCCTCACATAATTTCATGTCTTTCTTGCTACTCAATCTTCACAACACCCGAACAGTGCCGGGAACTCATTATTTTTGAATTGATAAGTAAATATATTGACTTTTTTAAAATTATTTTTTTTTCCTGTGGGGACTGACCAGACCCAGTATTTAAAAAACAAACAAAACAGACCATGGGATGGGGCGCCTGGGTGGCACAGTCGTTGGGCGTCTGCCTTCGGCTCAGGGCGTGATCCCAGCGTTGTGGGATTGAGCCCCACATCGGGCTCCTCCACTATGAGCCTGCTTCTTCCTCTCCCACTCCCCCTGCTTGTGTTCCCTCTCTCGCTGGCTGTCTCTATATCTGTCGAATAAATAAATAAAATCTTTAAAAAAAAAAAAAAAAAAAAGACCATGGCGCCTGGGTGGCACAGTCAGCTGAGTGTCCAACTCTGTTTCAGCTGAGGTCATGATCACAGGGTTGTGGGGTTGAGCCCTGCGTCAGGCTCCATGCTCAGCATAGAATCTGCTTAAGTTTCTCTCTCCCTCTCCCCCCCCACCCGGGTCTCTCTAAAATAAATAAATCTAAAAAAAAAAAAACACAAATGGTGGTTTTCCATGTAGAGCCTAGATTTTTCTGGTGGAGCTGTACTTATTGGAATCATTTAGGATATAATATTCAAACGCTGTGAGAACTTGTATCTTCTGTGTTAAAATACTGAAGATTGCACAGTTTGTCTCTGAACTTAGGCATCAACAATGATAGGTCCTTAATGTCCTTGGGAATAGCCAAGAGTTAAACTTCTGTTCGTGAAGGACTATCCGTTTTGTTTTCAACATGCTTTTACCTGGGATGACTTTCAGAGATTACCTTCTTCTTTCTCATTAGTTGGCCCTATATTGATGATCATGCACTGTTATGAGCACAAAAGTCAAAATTCAATTATCTTTTTTCTATGAACAGGCAGACAACTCTACAAGTCAGACACGATTTCCCACTTGGAACCAGGAGAGCAACTTTCAAAAGGGATAGGTTTGCTGCAATGCCAGAGCCTAGGTGAGCTACAGGAAGAGCCTAGTCAGTGAGTGAGTAGGCCCTAAGAATCAACAAATGAAATTTAGTGGCTTTTTAAAAATAGAGACAATATGATAGGGGAAAATTTTTTCAGATATTGTCATTATACTTAACAGATGTCAGTTTCTAGTCTGTCTTTGGGAAGGTAATAGTTATGTACTTATTGGAGTTAAAATACACAAAATGTCCCTTTCCATGATTCTCTTCTATGAAGATTTTCCCTCTCTTTTCCTCCCCAACTTGCCATCTCCATTTTATTTTTCTCCTATTTCAGTTCTGAAAATGTCAACTGTTGATGTCCTGTTTGTTTCTTCTCCTTATGGTATTCCTTAATTTGACATTCTTTCCCATCTCTGTGTATTTGAAACATACTCAAATGAGCATTTAGTGTCTTCAGCATTTTAATTCCATCAATGTCACTATGGCAATTTTTTCCCCAATCATTTCAGATAGGGAAGATGATCTTAAAAAACAAGAAATGATATTCATGCAACATATCTGCAAGAAGGATACAACATTAATCAGTGCAATGGTAAGCTTTAAGGGAATGAACCTGTACTTCAAATGATGTTGGTATTGAATAAGGAACTGGGCACAATTACCCAACCATAATTTAAGATGGAATCAAGGGTTTTCACAGCAGGAAGTTTTGGTTAGTTTGATTTTAGTGAAGAAATTAATCTGAAGTCAAAACCATAACCTGAGGTCTTGCAAAAAGACAGCTGCATGATCATGACTTATATACCTAACATTTGAACCATAATAATGTCTATAATCAGATATCTCTGCATTTGGGATGCTACAAAAAAGAAAATATGTTTGCTGGAGAGGAATACCCCGTATTTATGTAAACAATATAGAGACATTTTTGTAGGAGTCTACCACTGAATGTTGACTGTAGAATTTCTATGTAGATGAAGGAAGGAAGGAATAAACGTGAGGAAATTTTTAACAGTCTCTTATTTCCTTTCAAAAAGCAGAGATCTCACACTCAAGAGGATCCTTTTGAATGCAGTGATTTCGGAGAAAATTTTACTGAAATACTAACATGGACACAATATGTGGTACCGAAAATGGGAAAGAAACCCTATATCGGCAAAGAATGTGGAAAAAACAGCAGTTATTTGACATCTTTTAATATACATAAGCAGAGTCACACTACAAGTAAATCATATGAATGTCATCAACGTGGGAATGCCTTTATTCAAAGCTTGCCCTGTAGACCAACCAATAATAATCAAAGTGGAGAGAAAACATTTGAATGTCATGAATGTGGGAAAGCCTTTGGAAAAAGTTCTAACCTTAGGCGACATGAGATGATTCACACTGGAGTGAAACCACATGGATGTCATCTATGTGGGAAAGCCTTCACTCATTGTTCCGACCTTAGAAAACATGAGAGAATTCACACTGGAGAGAAATCATATGGATGTCATCTGTGCGGGAAAGCCTTCAGTAAGAGTTATAACCTTAGGCGACACGAGATGATTCATACTAGAAAGAAACCACATGAATGCCATCTATGTGGGAAAGCCTTCACTCACTGTTCTGACCTTAACAAACATGAAAGAACTCACTTTGGAGAGAAACCATATGGATGCCATCTCTGCGGGAAGACATTCAGTAAAACTTCTTACCTTAGACAGCATGAGCGAACTCATAATGGAGAGAAACCTTATGAGTGTCATCTCTGTGGGAAGGCCTTCACTCACTGTTCTCACCTCCGAAAACATGAGAGAACTCACACTGGAGAGAAACCATACGAATGTCATCTATGTGGGAAAGCTTTCACTGAATCTTCTGTCCTTAGACGACATGAGAGAACCCACACTGGAGAGAAACCGTATGAATGTCATCTGTGTTGGAAAGCCTTTACTGATTCTTCTGTCCTTAAACGACATGAGAGAACTCACACTGGAGAGAAACCGTATGAATGTCACCTATGTGGGAAAGCTTTCAATCACTCTTCTGTCCTCAGACGACATGAGAGAACTCACACCGGTGAGAAACCGTATGAATGCAATATATGTGGAAAAGCCTTCAATAGAAGTTATAACTTTAGATTGCATAAGAGAATCCACACTGGAGAGAAACCATATAAATGTTACGTATGTGGGAAAGCCTTCAGTAAATATTTTAACCTTAGACAACACGAGAAGATACATGTAAAGGTAATAAATGTGGAAGATTCACCACCTATAGCTTCAAACTATAAGCACTCTTGAGGGCTCAAACACTCAAGAAACACTATGTTTATAATCAGTGTGGGAGAGCATTTATTCATCCTTATTACTTCACTCAACTGAAGGTAATCCAAAGTAGAGAGAATCCCTATGTGGGTCATCTATATGACAAAACCTTTAGATAATGGACTGACATGAAGGAATGTAAATGAAGTGAGTGTGGAAGAATTTTCATCCACGGTTCTGTCAAACAAAATGGAGAAGTTACATGTCAGAGAAAATATGTAATCAACGCAGAAATACTTTCATTTATCCTTTAAATAAGCGAATTGTGTAGGAGAGATTCTAGATCTGTAATCACTGCACTCATTCAATTTAGCAACACATTTGGCATGCAGAAGAAAGCTGCTAAAACAAGAAATAAGTGGGAAAAAATCCTTAGGAAGACAAGAGAATTTTGTTGCCAAAGGGTTGTGTTCAGTGAGAACTAGGACCTGAAGAAGATTGAGGACATTGGAGTATCCTATTTCAAGAATGCTTAACAGACTTACAGTGATGTCTGTAGTGACAAAGCACTGCCTCTACTAGTGGCAGAACCCAGTTTGGCATAGCTAGAAGCAGAGACAATCTGACCCTGCCCACAGCCCCGTCACAACAGCCACGATGCACAAATCACCCAGCTGAGGAGACCTGTGCGTCCCAGTTCCCCCTACATGCAAATTAAGAAAGCCAGACCAGCTGGCACTTTTCTTCTGCTGGGTTAACAGGCCGAGTCATTGGTACTCACTCATTTGAACACGATTAGTCATCTTTGTTCACAAGTGGCAAAAAAGAGAATGCAGATGCTTATAATTAACTTATAATGTTATGAGTATGCAATGCCCTTTTCAGTCCCCACTTTATCTCTGTCCTTCGGTTTGAAAATATTGATGTCCTCACACTAATTTGTTTTCTATGTGTAAAGTCTTAAACTCACCCATTAATGTCACCAACAGGACATAGTTTCCCAAACCTAGAACTATTGAATTTCTCCATCTTCTCGTGTTTCTTACAACTTCTATTTTGTGCAGTAACATCATAAATTTTCCTCCTAATTCCAATCTAAATATATGTATGTGGATTTGTTCAGTGTCTTTTTTTTTTCCATCACCTTTACTGTTGCTTTGCAAGGATGTTTTTGTATTTTTTAATTTATTTCACACGTTGTCTTAAAAAAAAAAAGGAGGAGACTGAACTTGATGTGGTTTTACCCAGACAAGTTTATTATTCTCTTAGAGTGAAGAAACATCCCTTTATCCATCCAGGAATTGAAATACACTCAGGCTAGGTGGCAGCTCTGATTTCATTCAGACATTCATATCTGTCAAGTCATTCCTCTAGATTTATCGGAGACACCTTCCAAAGTACTAGAAACTGAGGAGACAAAACGCTTTCCTTTACTCTTTATCCCCATCTAAAAACCTGTGGGGAAAAGGATGCCAGTATTGGGAGATTCTCTGTATTTCAGTCAGCCTAGGCCAGTCCACACGTTTACATATCCATCTACTTGTTGTTATTCCCTGGCAGTGTTTTTTTGCCTATGATTTTCAGTGTCTATACTAAGCAAATTCCCCCAGTTGTGGAAATCAGATGGTCTCTTCATGGTTCTTACAGTCCTCTCTGCTTTCACAAATCTCTGAATTTAAAACAATACAATTTTTATTTGAATCTTTCATTTCCTGTTGTCTGTCTTGTCTCTACTCAACATCTTACCTGGAAGCAGAAGCCTCAATGTTTTGCTTGAACAAATTTCCCACTGATTTTGTTTCAGTCAAGAAAAGCTGCCTATTTCTCTGGACTGTCCTTCCATGGTGTTCATTTCCAGATGCTTCAGTAGAAAAAGCCAGTATGAGCTTCCCTTATCTCAGATGGTATCAGTCATCTGAACAGGCTACACTTCAGTGCCTTTGGGTAGTTGCTTTGTGTATTTTAGTAAGGTTTCATTGCTATCACTGCTTAGTTGGTCCAATGCAAGCTACTTGGCCAAAACGGAAATAATTCACCTGGAGACGTTTAAACCAAAGAATGATTCATCTCTTTTTAATGCATAATGTATTTGTCAGAATTTTGAAAATAGTTACTATTTATATAAGAAAAATTCTCCAGGGGCGCCTGGGTGGCTCAGCGGTTGAGTGTCTGCCTTCGGCTCAGGGCGTGATCCCGGCATTATGGGATCGAGCCCTACATCAGGCTCTTCCGCTGTGAGCCTGCTTCTTCCTCTCCCACTCCCCCTGCTTGTGTTCCCTCTCTCGCTGGCTCTCTCTATCTCTGTCGAATAAATAAAAAATCTTTAAAAAAAAAAGAAAAATTCTCCAGTTTACAACTTGGAATCACATTAAAACTTTGATGCTTTCTCGTAGGAAACTGGTTTAATTATCTGCACTTTCCTAACGTAGTTTCTTGGTACTGTGTTTGTATCAAACACCCATATGTCAATTATACAAACCAGTTGTGCTGGGTTCTGATGGAGGTCAGCACACATTTCATTACTATATCAAATGCCTGGCCTTCTCAGCCCTGGGTTTCCATGTTGATGTCCAAGGGTGAAATACCCTATTATCAAAGCACTCTGTTAGCAACTGTGTGTGGTCAGAGGGCATATGGGGATTATATGACCTGTATACAGTCATGTTTCCTTGGTGTTTCTGTGACTTAGAAGGCATAGGTTATTATGGTGTCTGAGAGTATGTGATCAGTGTGGAAGGTGCACACTTGACTGTCAGAACATAAACATGTTATCAGATCTTGTGTGTGCACATGCAGGTGTTAGGGCTTGTGTGTGAGAGGACTGTGTTTCAGAAAGCACAGGAGGTAGAAGGCATCAGCTCAACAGTCCAGTAAAGGCCCACAGAGCACGCCCACCGGGGAGCCTGGGAAAAGCAAAACCAGCAATGTGGGGTCAGACCCATGGGAGCTATGGGGGCTCTGGAGAAGAGAAGACTAGAATCCAGAGTCTGAATGGTTCAGAGATGTGGGAGCTGTGGGCACCACACATGGGGGCTCTGAGTGGGAGAGATAAGTATGGGTGGAATGTTGAGGAGCGAGTAATAGAGCTTATGTGGTGGAAAGCCTATAGGTTGGGGGATCAAGGATCCTAAATTCTCCACCAGGAAAAAGGACCAAAGCTACTTTGAAGCAGCAACCCCAGAGCAAAAATGTGAGGTGATGCATACTGCTGGAGGAAGGGGCAGGAGCAGAAACACCTCAATAGGGTAGGTGAGGCGTGGACTGCTCACACTGGCTACGTGTTTCTCAAGGCCCAGCACCACCTGACCCCAGCCTCACTGCCCCTGCCCTTCCTGGGGGAGGCCCCTCTTTGGTCACACTTCTCTTTGATGAACACTACCTGCCTTATAGTTTCCTGCTGAGCTAGAAGCAGATTTCCTGGAGCGAAGGTACCACCCAAGTGGACCAGGTGCTCCTGTCTTTGAGACTCAAGTCCTGCATTCACTGGCACCTCCCCTCCCCACCCATTCTCCACACCTGGTGGCAGGAGTCCCCACAGATAGCACAGTCCACACACCTGCCCATACCATCAGCAAGGAGACTCACATCACCCTGAAACACTCAGGACACTGGTCGTTCTGCTGCCAGATCTAACTCATTTTGTTTCTAGTTAAAACTGATGGGAAGCTATCCCTGTCTGGACTTTCTGCCTTTGCGCTCTTCACTGTCTCCTGTCCCAGTGCTGTGACAAGTCACAATTAGGGAAATGGATTATTGCCCTTCACCTCTATCAACCCTGTTGGCCCTCCAGACCGTCCCCCAGGTGCCATGCCATTCCTGGTCCTAGCATTCTGCAGACCCCAGTCCTCTCCTGAGACCACTTTTCTGTTCTGGGAGCTGCACCCTGCTGTTTCTCAGGCCCTTCCTTCAGTCTGCCTCAGGGAGGTTCCGGGGGGGGGGGTTGCCAACCTCTCCTTGTATTCCAAATTTCACCTTCCACACTGTGTCTGGCATGGTGTGTTTATGTTCCAGTGTTTTGCTGGGAAGTAAGCTCTTCCTAGGAGGAGGGCATCTTCAGTACATCTGTATGGATGTCTTGTTGGGTGTGGAATACGGAGGAAAGAACACATCAGAGGGAGAACAAGGGAGACAGAAGGAGTCTGAGAAAGTGAGGTGGAAAGAGAGTAAAATAAAGGATGCGGTGGGTGGGTCCAATGGGCTCACAAAGACATAAGAGCAGCAAAATAAGAGTGATCTAGACAAGAATCAGTGGGATCATGAGAGATGGAGGAGAGAACAGAAGTAAGCCTTAACAGCAGCACAGGGCACAAAGGAAGAGCAAATGTCATAATCATCACATTTTTTAAAATTTTCTAAATTACATCCCCCTCAAAATTTATTGTCATGAGGCCTCAGTGTTTTTCAGTCATATATACTAAAAATATTCTTCACTCTTTGTTAAATAATTTTACATTATTTCATTATGTAGTTTGTAAAGATACTTTTTTTTATATTAACCAGTAAAACCTTGTTTAACCATTTACTCTAACATCCAGCAGCATCTTTGCTTTCTTTATGTGATCTGACTTACTGAGCAGTGAGCTGAACATGATTAATAAATTGCAGGGGCGCCTGGGTGGCACAGCGGTTAAGCGTCTGCCTTCGGCTCAGGGCGTGATCCCGGCGTTCCGGGATCGAGCCCCACATCAGGCTCCTCTGCTATGAGCCTGCTTCTTCCTCTCCCACTCCCCCTGCTTGTGTTCCCTCTCTCGCTGGCTGTCTCTATCTCTGTCGAATAAATAAATAAAATCTTAAAAAAAAAATAAATAAATAAATAAATTGCAGAGCCATTTCTATAGCAGACTTCTCAGGTTCTCCTGGATTTTGTACTTATAATTTTCATGCAGTCAAACATAAAACCTTCCCTTCAGGGGCACCTGGGTGGCTCAGTCATTAAGCATCTGCCTTCGGCTCAGATCATGATCTCAGGGTCCTGAGATCAAGCCCCTCATTGGGCTCCCTGCTCAGCGGGAAGCCTGCTTCTCCCTCTCCCACTGCTGCTCCCCCTGCTTGTGCTTCCTCGCTCGCTCTCTCTCTCAAATAAGTAAATAAAATCTTTAAAAAACAAACAAACCATATAATGTAGTTATATAGCCAAATTCAGATATGGTGATACATTAACAACTTACTTCTAGCACAAGGTTAAAGGACAAAAGTACTGAGAATAACTATAGCTACCATAATTTTTAAAGGACACACAATGTGAAAAGAAATAAACTGTGACATCAAAAACATAAAACATAAGGGAGAGAGTAAAGTTTAGTTGTTTATCAGCTTACATTAGACTACTATATCTAGATGATGTTTTACCTAAGTCTTACGGTGACCACAAAGCAACGGTAGATACACAGAAGATACAAAGACAGGAATCAAAGCGTACCACTACAGGGGCGCCTGGGTGGCTCAGTCATTAAGCATCTGCCTTCGACTCAGGGCGTGATCCCGGAGTCCTGGGATCGAGCCCCACATCAGGCTTCTACGCTGGGAGCCTGCTTCTTCCTCTCCCACTCCCCTGCTTGTTTTCCCTTTCTCACTGGCTGTCTCTCTCTCTGTCAAATAAATAAAATCTTAAAAAAAAAAAAAAAAGAAAAAAGCATACCACTACAGAAAGTCATCAATACACAAAGACACAAAGAGGATCAAGAAAACTGCAGAACGTGGAGAAAAGAACTAAACAAGATGGCATTAGTAAGTCCTTGTCTATAATAGTTATGTAAAATGTGAGTGGATTAAATTCTACAATAAAAAGGCAGAGTGGGTGACTGCATTACAAACAATACCCAAATATATGCTGTCTACAAAAGATCTGCTTCAGCTTTAAAGGCACATACAGACTCAAAGTGGTGGGACAGGAAAACATATTCCAGGTCAATGGCAATCCTGAGAGCAGAGGTAGCTATACTTACATCAGACAACACAGACTTTATCTCAGAAGTTATAAAAAGAAACAAGACAATTATACGTTGACACAGAGGTGAGTTCATCAAGATATAACATGTGTAAGTATATTAAACAATATAATACTCAGACTAAAATGAAGAGACGATTTTATAATGATAGAATAGGGGAAGACTTCCAAAATAAAATTAGAAAGGTGACAGCATGAAGATTTATATTTCACTGTATAAAAATTATAACTAAAATAGATCAAAGTGCACACTCGTGTGTATGTATAACTGGGTGTATGCGTGATAGAACTAGCATATAAAATATTTTGTTAAATTACGTGAAAAATGAGCCAAGTACAAAAATTTACATGGATATGTCTACAAATACAACTGTATTAATAACATTTATTCAGGGGCACCTGGGTGGCTCAGTCGTTAAGCATCTGCCTTTGGCTCAGGCTGTGATCCCAGGGTCCTGGGATCGAGCCCCGCATCAGGCTCCCTGATCCACTGGGAGCCTGCTTCTCCCTCTCCCACTCCCCCTGCCTGTGTTCCCTCTCTCACTGGCTGTCTCTCTCTCTGTCAAATAAATAAATAAAATCTTTAAAAAAAAAATTTATCCAGTAATCAGTGAAATATAAATAAAAAGCTATTTTTCTTTATATACATAAAAATAAAAAATGTAATATTGAGTCCTGTTTACAGTTGAATGAAAAGCCCACATTTTGGTGATGGTTGACAGTTATCACTGCAACCCTAGGCAGGGGCTAGCTTGCCAGAATCTAACAAAACATGTATGCAAAGTACTTCAAACCAGCACTTGGACTCCAACTTGCCCAAAGCATAGGAGGACACAGACCTCTCTCTTCAGAGAAGTCATTGTGCTCAGAGGCAGCCACTAAACAATTCTTTACAAATCCAGTAATGTCAAGGTTTCTGGAATGTATGTGTTGTAAGCTATTTTTAAAACTCCTACTCTTAATCATTTAGATTGAGTTCATTTTTTTTTTAAAGATTTTATTTATTTGAGAGAGAGAGAGCACAAGCAGGGGGAGTGGCAGCAGAGGGAGAAGCAGGCTCCCTGCTTCATGACCTGAGCGGAAGGTAGATGCTTCACTGACTGAGCTACCCAGGTGCCCCTGATTTCATTTTAAAAAAGCAACTGTGGAATAAAACCTATCCCATCATGTGGATTAAATGCAACCTTGATTTTTATGATCAGTTTCTGCATTCTCCCACTTTATTCCAAGTAATTAACATTTTAAGGCCAGATCCACACTGGCTCACTTTTCTAAGGCTCGAATGCATTATAAAGTCAGGTAGATCAAGTTTTCCATTACCAATCATTTTCCATGATTTTCCCACGATTCCTGCACATTATTTAGTCCTTATTCATAGAGAATTGGCAGGACATCCTGTTATGGTCCCTAGGAAATCCCTGCTACCCTACCTCATTGAAACCATAGTACTCACCCCATCTCCAATCCCTATCTGAGCATGAAGTCCTTCCAACGATTCAACCCCACATGGAAATGTTTCCCAAGCTTGATGTCAGTGGTTCACAGTGAGATAGAATCTATCTACAGATGGAAGAGGGCACAGAAAACACCATGAGTGACTGTAAGCAAATGTGTTAGGAAGGGTACTTGAGAGCTGAACATTAGTAGGGTCTAAAGACGCATTTCAGGAGGGAGAGGACATAACGATCAACAGAAAATATAATTTTTTCTCTAAGAAAGCAGCAGTCCTGACTCCTCCTCATCTTCCTTCTTCTCTGAGCTTCATTCCGAGGCAAGATCAATCTTAACTCACACCTGACTGTTGAGACTACGCCTTTTAGGGCTTGGAATCAATACACCATCTTGTGCCACAACCATACACATTGGGAGGAATTCAACATGTGGCCATGACAGTCCTCTTTCTACTGAAACATGGGGACACCTCCCACAGAAACTCCTAAACCAAATTATATGGATGGAGGTTTCTGTGATTTGTCCTGCAAAACCTTCCACCCCCACCTGCACAAACACAGGCTAACAATGTCGTGTGTGAGACTCGTGCTACATGAGTCACCTCGGGACACTGGTTAGTGAACATTAGCTGCCTCCAGGTCAGAACTGGACCTTCTGGTCTGGACGCCGAGAGCTGTCAGTCTTGCCTTGCATCCCCTCCTGCTCCAGGCTGGGCTGACCCCCCGGAATGTAATCCGGAAGAGGAGGCAAACACACATAGCCCAGGCTCCTTGAAAACGTAAAGACGTGATAACACAGAAATGCAGCTCACTCCAAACTGCACATAGGCCAACGAATGTTTAACTTCAGACCCCGTCATGTGCCCTCTAAATATAGTCCTTATGGGGATGGTCAGTGGGAAATCCCACCTGAGGAGAGGACACTCTGCCCAGGCCTCTCCATCGGGACTCCAGCCTGGCTGTCTCAACGGGGCTTCCCCAGCTGATGAGGATGATGTTCTAAGTACCCGAGCTGATGTAACTTTGCCTTGTTTTCCTCTACTGCTTACTACTGCCCTCATCTATGCGTGGATCTCTTTTCTTCTGTTTCTATTAGATTTTTACAATATCAATGGAGGTTTTTTCCCCTTTAAAATGGAGAGTTTGGGGGCACCTGGGTGGCACAGCGGTTAAGCGTCTGCCTTTGGCTCAGGGCGTAATCCTGGCATTGTGGGATCGAGCCCCACATCAGGCTCCTTCACTATGAGCCTGCTTCTTCCTCTCCCACTCCCCCTGCTTATGTTCCCTCTCTCGCTGGCTGTCTCTATCTCTGTCGAATAAATAAATAAAATCTTTAAAAAATAAAATAAATAAATAAAATAAAATAAAATAAAATGGAGAGTTCGGCTGCCATGAATCTTTTTTTTCCAGAACTTGCACTGACAATAAACTTCAACATGGAGACCCCGAGTTTGGTTTTTCTGTTTCTTCAGGAAGTCTTCCTAAGTAAACCCACATGTCACTTGGAAGCAGTGGGTTTGTGGTTGAAATCAGACACTAAAGACACTGTAGCATCTGCCGAGCACAGATCTCCAGGTGAAGATGGGCAGAGATGTTCATTTCTCCTATTTTGGAGCTTCTCAGTGTCCCACCCACTCCTGGTTCCTTAACCCCCTTCTGCATTCTTCTTTTCCTTCCCCAAGCTCAGGACACATTGCCAAGTGCCCCTCTTCTTGGGAGAGACACATATGTTCTGTGATTAGTGTAAACAGTCTTGTTCCTCACCTACCCAACTGCCTTGGCACCCAGCTCATGTGTGTTGGGACAGGCAAGGAGGTCAGGAGAAGCCTGTGGCAGGATGCAACCACCAGTACCCTCACAGGAACAGGCATTCTCTGCCCAACTCTACAAAGATTACAGGCCATATCTCATACTCCTCAGCAACTTCTCTTTCATGGTTTTAATCATAATAATCTCAAGTAGTTCTCTTTTCTCAAACATCACATTAGATTCTCAGAAAATATGAAGTTAAGAACTTATTACTGGCAATGGAAATCATGAAGGATAGCCACCAGTGTAAACAGCTCTATGTGATGTATTCATCCTGAACAGATGGGCTGTTAGAACAAAACATCAGTATCATTCAGCCCATCCTTGAACATTCACTGAGAAAGGATAAACGGAGCACATGATTAGTCGGAAACTTTAGTTCACAGCCCACAAAGTTAAAAGATCACATAAAGAAAATGTATTATTAGACAAACTGGCTAAATAACACTTTGTTAATACCAAAATAAAAAATAAAAATCTCTATCCTTAACAAATGCACACTGAAACTGTAAAATTAACCTCCAAAGAATTATTTTCAGCATACAACAAAGAGCAGAAAACTACTAAGTCTTCCTAAGCCGAGTATGACACTATAAACGTAGAAGATAAAAAAACAAACTACGACGACTCTGCTATCTACCCTTCTGTCACTCGCCCCTCCTCCATCTCTGTGCTCAGCCCCATTCTGTGCGTTCTCCCTGATGCTTCCCCAGGTCGCTGTCCTTCACCGTCTGAGCGTGCTCCCCTACCATCACCCCCTCTACACCCCCTCCCCCACGTCCCCAAGGACCCGTCACCCCCTCTTCGCCCCCTCCCCCACGTGCACACGGATAAGTCACCCCCTCCCCTGTCCCGCCCCCCCCACACCCACCTCCACGTTCGCAGGGACTAATCCAGATGGCCCCCGGGAGGAAGCGTTGCCGGTCGGAACGTAAACTCACCCTGACAGGCACAGGCCGCAGCAGGGCATCCGGGACAGAGGGCAGGGGATGTCCCCGGCAGGGCGGGCCTTCCCTCCCAGCTCCGGGTTCAGGGGCAAGATGGGGTCTCACCGCCGCCGCGCAGCGCAGCTCCCCACAAAATGGAAGGTCTCACCCGTAGGCGGGACAGGCGCTTCCAGACAGCGATTCCGGGTGCGGGTCGCGGGGAGGCGGGGTCACGAGAAGGGCGGGGCTATTGGGAGGGGTCCCAGCACTTCCGGCCGCCCGCCCGGCGTTTCCGGTCTGTGCTTCTCCGGGCGGAGTTGGCCGTCCGGCGTGCGTCCTCGTCCGTGTGGAGGACAGCTTCCGTTCTGCAAGTCATTCAGATTCTTTAAGGTTACAGCATAAAGTAATAAACGTAATAAACGCTGAGATGTTTCTTTCCCAACCACTTGGAAAGGGCTTACGTTACAGAAAGCTTTTTCTCCGTGTTCCCTGGGAGTGCGGCCGGAGCAGCTGGGCTGCTGTGGCCGGGGACCCGGGCGGGGGCTGGCCATCAGGGACGTGGAGCAGGTGGGCTGCGGTGAAAGTCGGCCAGCCCTGGGCGACCGCAGGGCCGGAGGTGGTTTCTGGTGCGCGTCCACGTAGGGGGTGGAAACACAGCCCTGGGCTCCGCACATTTAGGTGTACGACTTTCTCCTTTCCGTTGAGTTCATTCTGTTCAGAACTTGTAGAGATGATTTATCAATTCTAATATCTTTGGGCTAAATGAGGATGGCATTCCATAATTAACTTTTCAATATTTCCAGGCATATTTATTATGGGTGTCTATTCTTTTACGTGAACATTTCAAAAATAATAATAAACTGCATTTTGTTTTCAATAGCCTTATTAATACCTTTACCAAATTTTAATGTGAAATCTGTGAGTTACTATTTACTTTTCTATTTCCTCTAAAAATTCGGAAGTTCTTGCAGATTGGATTTTGGCAAGATCAAATCCCAACCGTTCATACTGCTTAAATTTCTTTTTTGGGGCGCCTGGGTGGCGCAGTCGTTGGGCGCCTGCCTTGGGCTCAGGGCGTGATCCTGGCGTTCTGGGATCGAGCCCCACATCAGGCTCCTCCGCTAGGAGCCTGCTTCTTCCTCTCCCACTCACCCTGCTTGTGTTCCCTCTCTCGCTGGCTGTCTCTCTCTATGTCAAATAAATAAATAAAATCTTTAAAAAAAAAATTTTCTGGGGCGCCTGGGTGGCACAGCGGTTAAGCGTCTGCCTTGGACTCAGGGCGTGATCCCAGCGTTATGGGATCGAGCCCCACATCAGGCTCCTCCGCTGTGAGCCTGCTTCTTCCTCTCCCACTCCCCCTGCTTGTGTTCCCTCTCTCACTGGCTGTCTCTATCTCTGTCGAATAAATAAAATCTCTTAAAAATTTTTTTTTAATTTCTTTTTTGTTTTTTGGGGGTTGTTTTTGTTTGTTTTGGTTTCTTTGGTTTTTACTTTAAAGATTTATTTACTTACTTGAGAAAGCCCATGTGCTTGCAAGAGGGAGGGCAGGGACAGAGGGCAGAGGGAGGAGGAGTGGGTGGAGGGGAGGCCGACTTCCTGCTGAGTGCTGGGGCCCCACTGGATCTCAACAACCCTGAGATCATGACCTGAGCTGAAACCAAGAGTTAGATGCTTAACCGACTGAGCCACCCAGGTGCCCCTCACGCTGCTTAAATTTCTTAGAGTATTTCTAAGTAGGAGCACTATTCTGACATTCCCATAAGTAATATCAGTTTCTCCAACACTTAAGTACTTTTTATATTTTTAAATATATTGACTAAATTGTGTTTAAACTGTAGAAATTAACTTTCTCTTACACAAAAGAGCAGAAACAATAGGTGGAGGAGAAACCATCTCTAGCGCTCCAGGCCTCCAGGACCGAGTTCACTTCCGCTCAGACCTGCAGCAAAGTAGACACAGATTAAGGACTGAGGTCTGTGCATTACTAGATGGTCAAGGAATCCAGGTTTCCAAACCCTCCAATTTAAGTTTACTTCAGACACTTCAGCCTTTTCATTGAAGATATTCTTCTGTGTGTAAACCATCCAGCCTCCAACCCACCTCTAGCTCAAATCTTCTGTGTTCACAGGTACACACACGTGTGTCTGAGTAAGCCAGGGTCCCTCCACCACTCCTCTGAGAGTCCATTTACTTAACTGGAGTTAAAGCCAATGAAAACTGGTGGGTAAAAAGAAGTGACAGGACACTGAAGTGTAATTTAATTGTTTTTCTTTGTTATTATTACAATTTAAAAATAATTTCCAGGCATTCCTTTGAAGAGCTCCCTAAAGAACTCTTTTTTCAGAGCAATTCAGTCCTACCTCAGCACAGTAGTTATGAGATGGCAGTTTGATGAGGGTCGTGCACATGGCCTTGATGAAGAGGTGGTCTCTCTAAAATGCAATGCAAAAAAAAAAAAATGCAGGGGCACCTGGGGGGCTCAGTCAATGAAGCGTCTGCCTTCAGCTCAGGTCATGATGGGATCAAGCCCCGTGTTGGCTTCCTGCTCAGCGGGGAGTCTGCTTCTCCCTCTGCCCTCCCCACTGCTCGTGCTTGCTCCCTCTCTGACAAAATCCTTAAAAAAAATGCAGTGCATATAAGGGAACTTATGTCCACATCAATCCCTGAGAGGGAAAAATTCCTCCTTTTTGAGGTGTCCCTCCCTGTCCTAGTACACGTGCCCATCACATGACTTTAGTGTCCTCACATCTAAGGGAACCTCCCATTAAGAGAGCGGAGGTTTGCTGAGATCTTGCGTCAAGTCAAAGTACAGAACGCTGGTGAAATAAAGCAGTTCATGTGTTTGGCTTAGAATGACTCACAAGGGAGGTTCCCATTCCCCCTCATGAGAACATAAAGCACATGAGGGGATAGAAGGCACTAAGTTAGTGTCTATGCTGTTTCCCGGTGCTAAAATCATTTCTCCGTCCTGCGAGTGTGCTGAGATCATCGGGATGCTCATTAACACGCCAACAACGCCGTGTTGGCAGTGAAGGAAACACAACAACCCAGAAGTAGAAAGTGCGGATGGTGAACACAATGAGTGTGTGATCAAAACCCATTGTCGAATGACCCTCACGTCCAGACTTAGACACACCCTTCAAAGGCCCTGGCCTCATGGGGGATCTCAAGCCATTTCCAAAGACAGACCTTCATGCACTGGGCAACACAGAGTCACCCACTAAACCCAGATGGCGGTGGCTCTCCACCGTGTCCGCCCAGGGTATACAGCGGGTTAAATGACACCCGCACTGGGGTCCAAAGCACATCGCCTTGCTCACAGCGTATCCTGGCAAACCTGAGAGCACATGGTAAATGCTCAATCATGTTTGTTTTAATGAATGCATGCATGTTGTTTCTCAAACACTGCCTTGCTCAGACACTACTGACTTCTCCCAATTTAATAAGGTCAGCCAAAAAGATAATGGCAGGGGGAGTAATAGGTGATGTCACTGGAACCACATCTGCGTGTGCTGAGAAATGATGGCTGAGCGTAAGGGACTGTGTGTGCTGTGCTCACTGTCCTTAGTTTTGTGCTACTTGAGGTGGTGCCTGGGGGGGACCAACATCAACACCGGCAGTGACTTGAAAAGTGAAATTTCATGGTTCCATCCCAAACTTCTTGAATTATAATTTCCTGGTGTTGAGTCCTGGATCTCCAAGAGATCTGTAAGCATGTTAGGGTTTAAGAAGCAATATTTAGCTAAATGGCTCTCAGCACTGACTTCCTATTGGGATCCCTTGGGTGGCTATAAGAAATACAATCATCCTGGACATTATGGCCAGTGTTCTGGAGTGGAGTCCAGCTAGCATCAATGCTGTTTTAGCAATACCTTCACCCCTCCTGACCCTGATCTCTATGTTTACATTTCAAACAAGATGTGGCACGCTCCTCACCCCCCACCCCATAATTCAAATTGCTGTTTATGGTTGACCTTAAAATTCTTTTAACTCCCTTCATTGTTAAAGATTCCAGAAGGGAGAGGAATTCTCTATGCTTCTCTGGACCCTTTGAATATTACCAGAAATGAAGAGCCACGCTAGAGTAATGAGGCAGGATTTAGACCATGAGACCAGGGCCGAGTACTAAAACTAAACAGCCTATGACCCAAGCTACCTGGAGACTGGATCATGTCATGGTCACGGAGGACTGGTCCAACCTAGGATCTTTTCTGGCTCTATAGGAAGGAGCAGCCTGCCCTTAAGGGACAGACTCCTGTCGACAGAAACACCGTTGAGGTGAGTGCTAGACAGGGAGGAAGGAGTTATGCGCTCTTCAGAAGGAAACCCTTCCCCTCCAACCCTAGCTGGATGATAGTTACAGTTTTTCCAGAGTTAGAAAATGGAGACAACATGTGCATACTGTGATCTCTTCGCCGCCAGCTCCGTGGTTCTCAAATTCTGCTGCCCGTTACCACCATCCAGAGAATGTTTAAAGACGCAGGCGCAGGCCTCAAAACCGACGAACTACAACGGCGACAACAACACATAATTGGTGTCTTCGGGGTAGGGCCTAGAGATCAAAAATTTCTTAAAACTCAGGGGCGCCTGGGTGGCACAGCGGTTAAGCGTCTGCCTTCAGCTCAGGGCGTGATCCCGGAGTTATGGGATCGAGCCCCACATCAGGCTCTTCTGCTGTGAGCCTGCTTCTTCCTCTCCCACTCCCCCTGCTTGTGTTCCCACTCTCGCTGGCTGTCTCTATCTCTGTCAAATAAATAAATAAAATCTTTAAAAAAAAAATTTCTTAAAACTGAACACCTGTTATGAAACAAAAACAAAAACTCAACAACTGTTTCCAATGTGAGAAAAACAGAGATTCAGTCTGTAGGCAGTGCTTTCCACAATTTAATATACATAAGATCCACTTAAGAACATTGTCTATACGCATATCTTCATGCAGGGGGGCTGAATTGTGCCTAAGATTTCGTGTTTTTAATAAGACACAGGTCCTATCAAGCTCCTTTTTATTCCCAGATAAATAAACTTTGATGAATAAAACTAATTTACAAAATGATCTTCGACGCTTAAAAGTTAACATACCTATATATCATCTTTGGGAGAATTTTATTAATATTGAAATAATTTATTTATTTTAAAGATTTTATTTATTTGACAGAGAGGGAGGGAGAAGCAGACTCCCCCCCCTTTTTTAAAAATATTTTATTCAGTTATTTGAGAAAGAGTAATTTGAGAGAGGGAGCACAAGCAGGGGGAGCAGCAGAGGGAGGGGGAGAAGCAGACTCCCCACTGAGCAGGGAGCCCGACACGGGACTTGATCCCAGGACCCTGAGATCATGACCTGAACCCTCGGCTCAGGTAAATAAGTCTTTCAAAAATTAGTTTAGGGCACCTGGCTGGCTCAGTCAGTGAAGTGTCTGCCTTCGGCTCAGGTCATGATTTCAGGGTCGTGGGATCAAGCCCTATGTCGGCTCCTTGCTCAGTGGAAAGTCCTCTTTCCCTTCTCCGTCTGCTGTTCCCCCTGCCTGTGTACACTCTCTCTCAAATAACTAAATAAAATATTTTAAAAATATAAAAAATCAAGTAAAAGACATATTTATAATGACGTTTAATAACCAAAATATACAAGACAATAGAATATTCCCCATAATGGTTCCCACAGAAACACTTCAACAGAGCCAAAAACTCTTGTCTCTGGACAGGACACTGCTTAAAAGATGCACACCAGATAGGTGGGTCCTTTTCCCAGATTTTATCAAAATTTAATCATTTGCAGACCAAATGCAGGTTAATTTCATAGTATTCTATTTACATTATAGTTTAAAACCAACTCACACAACTTCACTCATTTCTAATAAAATTCATTAATTTAAAAATAGTTTATATGCCAGTTTAATAAGTTCCATTTTAAATATAATGTAAGTTGACGTAACTAAATACGCAGTGTCTGCACGTGTGTCCCCCGAGCACCATCTGGGACCCCACCATCTGCACAGACACTGTAGCTGGGAAGCACTACAGAGCCAGAAACAGCGGCTTCCTACCTCTTTCCCCGCGGGGATGCAACAGTCACCTCACGTCACAGGAGACTGGACGGTGAGCTCAGTTCCTGCAGGGGGTCTCGCCCCCCGCCATTCTTCTCAGAGGTCTTCACAGAGGACGCTCAAGGGGACATAAGGACGGTCTGGGAAAACGGAGGGCTCTGAAATTGAGGTGTAAGCTTCTCCGGAGGATGGAATGGGAGCTGCCATGGGTCTGGAGCTCCATTACACATTGTCTAACATGGTGAAAACCATTCTGAGGGACTGGCCTAGAACATGGCTGGAAGGTGAAGGAGGAAGACCGATGCAGATATGGACGGCCCTCAGGTGAGGTCAGTGCTCAGCATCTCAGCTGGCATCTTCCCATCACGCAGGAGTTGCTTCTGGTCCAAGTCCAATTGCAATGGACTGAAACTGGAGAGTCTGGACAGCCTCCAAATCAGGTCTCTGAGTGCTCTCCTGGGAGATCTGAAAGGGACTGGGTCTGAGTTTATTTGGGGGTTTATGGGGCATCCGGATGGGCATCCGGTCAGATCTCTTGCCCAATGCCTTGAGGCTGAGCTTGAAGTCCTGGCCCGATGTACCCGTGGCCAGCTGTGAGTTCAGTTTTTTGTTTACATTATGACACTTGATTTGTGCCTGATGGATTAGGACCAGGCTCAGGCCCTGTGTTTGTAGAGGAAGCCTAGGGAGCACCCCAGGGGCAAAGTTCAGACCTGTCTGTCAAGGTGATGATGAGGGCAGCGACCTGGCCAAAGTGCTTGGATGCTGGCAGAGGAGTGTCCGTGACAGCCATCTCTGATCTGATCTTCTTACTGTGGGGTGAGGTGATGCTCACTTCAGGTCTTTTGATGGGAGACCCTATAAGGCACATGGATCTCACAGCAGGTTTCTTTCCCAGCAGCTGACATGTGAGAAGAGGGTCCAGGGTCCATGTCCCCTTGCTTGTGTAGACAAGCATAGGCCTGACTGGATGCTGTGGGAGAAGACACCACACGCACACACACACACACACACACACTATGTACATATGTATGATGTATATATGTACACACGTATGTATTGTATGTACATACAAACACACAGTTGAATTGCACAGGACGCTTACACATGCCTTGGTTTCAATACCATAGCACACTGTAAATGTATTTTCCTTATGTGTTCTGAATGTCAATAATTTCTCTGGCTTACTTCATTGTAAAAATACAGTGTCTAACACATAAAACATACAAATATGTGATAATTGGGGCACCTGGGTGGCTCAGTCGTTAAGCATCTGCCTTCGGCTCAGGGTGTGGTCCCAGTAGGATCGAGCCCCGCATTGGGCTCCCTGCTCCCCTGGGAGCCTGCTTCTCCCTCTCCCACTCCCCCTGCTTGTGTTCCCTCTCTCACTGGCTGTCTCTCTCTGTGTCAAATAAATAAATAAAATCTTAAAAAAAAAAAAGAAAGAAAGAAAGCAATCCCATTTATAATTGCACCAAAAACAATAAAATATTTTTTAAAAACCAAATATGTGATAATTAACTACATTATCGGTAAGACATCCAGGCAACAGTAGGCTATTAGCTCAGTTCTGGGGAGAGTCAGAGTTATACCTGGATTTCCAATTGGTGATATATGTGTTAATTAACTTGACTGTTGGAATCCACCACTATGTATGTATACGTATGTACATGTATATCAAATCATCGGGTTCTATGATTTAAGTACATCCCACGCAATTTGTTAATTATACTACAGTAAAGCCGAAAAAAATAAAACATATATGAATAAATATTAAATATATATATATATATTATGTATACACACATTACATATACATATATACCCACACACATACAAGCAAAAAAGTTCAGTGATATATAAAAAGGGTAAGACAGTAAGACAATGTAGAGATCTTCCCAGGAAAGAAAGGCTGAATCAGTACTTCTTTTTTCAATCAATACTTGTAAATGAATATAATTCACCATATTAGCACAACAGTGAAAATCAATATGATTCTCTCAAGAGATGCAGGGAAAGCACAGGGCACCTTTCAATATCCAGTCATCGTGCATACCCCGAGTACACCAAGAAGGGAAGGGAATTCCTGTAATCTGAAAAGTGCATCTACAAAAAAAATAAAAAACCTCTAGCTAACAGGACACTTAGTGGTGAAAAGGAAAAAGAATGCTTTCCTGCTGAGATCTGGGACTTGGCAAAGATGTACCTTCTCAGTTACGTGGGGACCCTGGGCTTGGGGCCTGGGAAGAGGCAGTGGGGCACGGCAGGTTATGGGCAGGATGTGTCCTACGTGCATCACGAAGCCCCATCAGCATCTGATCCATGAGTGCAGGCGCCACAGGGAGTGTTTCCACCACCCAACGTCAGCGCTTCGGTCTACTCTCCATTTCTTTTCCTCAGCATGTTTACTACTGGTATTATTATCAATAACGTTTACCACGGTTGATTTTTATAGTCTTTTTCTATGGCATTATCTCATACTCTTATCTTTATTATTTTCTTCCTTCTCTCTGCTTCCAGTGTTTGTGTCCTTTTTTACTTCCTGAAGACACAGAGGTGACTGATTTCAGTCTTTCTTCTATTCACAGGTGTCCATGTAAGTCTACAGATTTGCCCCTAAACACTGATCACGCTGGGTCCCAGGTCTTCCCTCTTGTCTTCTCAAATCCTGTGCCCACAGCCATGTCTGCTCTCCAGGATGACCATGCCATGTTTTCCGCTGTACATCTCCAACCCCTGTGCCCGTGACCTGTGTCTGTCATCGCATGTTTCTGATCCCTCTGCCAGGATTTCTTGCCAGGACTCCAAAGTCTACATCCCTTGTGCCTGCACCCTGTGCCAGCCAACATGGTTAATCATCCCTTTCTACAACCACATCATGGAACTCGCTTCACCATTTCCCTGCATGCCCACACAGCACATGGCAGGAGCTCAGCCCTCCCGGGGGAGCGAGATCTGAGTTGCCAGGTGTCAGAGCAGCAAAGCATCAAGTCAAAAACGAAAGCGTGATTCCTATAATCACTTAGTGTAGTACCACAAGCAAGAGCCTTGGACCTTAGAAGAAGTTCTCCCCCTGCTGGATTCCCCATGGAACGTTGTACAGATCACGGAGCAGGTGAACAAGAACGTGGGGCTGGTCTCACTGTTGAGGAAACCCCAAACAAAAGGTAATGGCACTCTCATGGACCCCCTGGGCTGGAGGGAGAGTGAGAAGCACTAGGGGCCGAGGGTCCTGAGCACTGTGTCAGAGCTGGAAAAGTGTTTTCCAGGTTTCCCCTTCTCTCTCTACAAGGGGATCTCAGCAGAAGCATCTGGGGAGGACCTCATAACAAGACCCAGATGAAGAGAAGCATGTGTGTTTCAGGAAATGCTTGTTTCTATGAGGTTTCTTTTTTCTCTTTTTTTGTTTAAGAATTTATTTATTTATTAAAGATTTTATTTATTCATTTGACAGAGATAGAGACAGCCAGCAAGAGAGGGAACACAAGCAGGGGGAGTGGGAGAGGAAGAAGCAGGCTCATAGCGGAGGAGCCTGATGTGGGTCTTGATCCCATAACGCTGGGATCACGCCCTGAGCCAAAGGCAAACGCTTAACTGCTGTGCCACCCAGGCGCCCCTTATTTTATTTATTTTGAGAGAGAGAGAGAGAAGCAGTGAGAGAGGGAACACTAGCAGGGGGAGTGGGAGTGGGAGAAGCGGGTTTTCCGCTGAGCAGGGAGCCCGATGCCAGGCTTGATCCTGGGATGCTGGGATCATGACCTGAGCCGAAGGCAGACACTTAACAACTGAGCCACCCAGGCGCCCCTCCATGAGGTTTCTTATGCCGAAATCCTATTATCTGTTAAGCACCTAATTCCCAAGTGGCACCATCATTTAAAGATGACTGGAGAAATGGGATCCCATGAAGAACGTTAGAATTTGTCAAGAGTTAGTACACAAGAACTTAATGTCAGGGACACCTGGGTGGCTCAGTCGGTGGAGTGTCTGCCTTCAGCTCAGTCATGACCCCAGGGTCCTGGGATCAAGTCCTGCATCGGGCTCTCTGCTCAGCAGGGAGTCTGCTTCTCCCTCTGCCTGCCTGCTCCCCCTGCTTGTGCTCTCCCTCCCTCTCTCTCTGACAAATAAATAAATAAGACCTTTAAAAAAAAAAGGATTCATTTTGGATTTACTGTTCTTATTGCAGAACAGTAAAAGGATGAATTTGTGTTCTATATAAAAGAAACGGAGAAATTAACAAAAGGAAACGAACACACACAGCACTAAGTTTATATACTCCAAGAGGCAACTTCTGCTAATGAACAAATTGAAAAAGCGATTCAATTCAACTATTTCAGAGTATTGCTTTAGTCGATCTTTCCCAATGGTTTTTATAGTGTATACAAGGTTGATCCTACGTCTTTCCATAAATTGTCCCATATAATACATGTCAGACAAATATGACATATGCAAAGAAATGTTAAAATATTACACAAAATATAAGTAAACATTGCATTAACCTAATAAAATATTGTACCATGATCAAGTGACCTTTATGTTAGGAAGCAAATGTGATTCAGATTTAGGATATCCATTAAAACAATCATATTAATAGAAATGAGAAAATTATGTGCTCATGTTCATAGATGCAAAAACAATATTGGAAGAATTCTACAGACATGTGTTCTAGTCAAACAAATAAGTAAACTCCACAGAACAGAAGCTATAAGTTTGTACTCAATCTGCATGCTCATTCCGCTAAATGTCACCTTGGTGGGCACAAGAAAATTTAGTGTAGGGTAACTGCTAAAACAGGAAATAAGCGAAAAAGAAATCACCAGAAGGATAAAATCTTCTATGAAAATAAGATAATTCATGCTGGAAAAGTTATTTTATGAAAACTCGTCAGAAATTCTTTATTAAAAGATTAAGTAAAGTCTGACAGTACGTCAATTATCTTCCTTTAAAAGGACAGTTAGCAGTGTCATCAAGGCTTTAAAAGTAATAAGGGGCACCTGGGTGAGTCAGTCACTTAAGCATCTGCCTTCAGCTCAGGTCATGATCCCAAGGTCCTGGGATCGAGCCCCACATCGGGTTCCCTGCTCAGCGGGGAGTCTGCTTCTCCCTCTTCCCTTCCCCCTACTCATGCTCTCTCTCTCTCTCCCTGAAATAAATGAAATCTTTAAAAAAAAATAGTCACTGCATATGTCTTCCTGCAGTTGGAAGCAGTCCCCAAAAAACCATGGGACGGTATTATACCATCATTCTTGCCAGTGCCCACCTCATAGCCTGCAGCCCTGTTTGGGGGGACTGTGCCATCAGCCTGTTTTTACTCACTCACTCATGAAGTCTTTCTCCCTAAGATTACCAGTGTCCATATTAAGCAAGTTCTTCAGGTGTGGAAATGCCACCCCCAGTGAGGGCTTTTTACCTGTGTGGAATCTTAGTTCAGGTAATCCTTTCTGGCCGCACAACTCTCTAAAGTTTCACAAATACACGCTTTAAGTGAATACTTCCTACTCTCATCTCACTTCTACTCACCACGTCTTAGTAGGAAGAAGCCCCGATATTTTGCTTGCACAAAATTCCCCCTTATTTCTACTAACCCCAGAAAAGCTCCACTTTTCTTCTGGGACTTCATTCTCCCTCCCTGCTGATTTTCCGTTGCCCCAGTAAAACACCAGGGTGGATGAGGCAATCCTCTTCCTCTGGACTTTCCTTGTCTCGGGGAAGTGGACTTCAGAAACTCCTGTTTAAACAAGCTACATAACAAGGTCTTCAAAGATCTGTGTATTTTACCCAGGTTTTGCTGTTGCTTTGTATGGGCTGGACCAATAAAATCTACTCACTCATGGTAGAAACTGACATTCTTTTAGTTCACGTATTTTCAAGCAAAGAATGCTTTAATATTTTTATGTACAAAACACTTATATGCACATTTTAAGAGCAATATGACTGTTCTGAGGACAAATCCTACTAATTGACCATTTCGATCATACTGAATCCTTAAGGCATTCTCAGGGGATCCTGGTTACATTTTCTGCATTTTTCCCAAAGATTTCATTTATCTATTTGACACAGAGTGAGCAGGAGCAGGAGGAGGGGAGGGACAGAGGCAGAGGGAGAAGCAGACCCACCCTGAGGAGAGAGCCTGACACGGGACTGGATCCCAGGACCCCAGGATCATGACCTGAGCTTAAGGCAGACAGACGCTCAGCTGACTGAGCCACCCAGGGGCCCCTTTCTGCATTTTTTCCATTAATCTTTTTGCTGATGCTTGTATCAAACACCTAGTATGCAGATCCTTAGGCTGCACCTGTCTCTCACACCGTCTGCCAAGAATGAGCCTGCCAGGCTCTGATGGCAGACAGCATGCATCTGTCCCCATGCCTCGGGCCTCTCCCCTCCAAGCCCCGGGTTTTTGTGTTGATCTCCAAATGTGAAATGCCTCATGATCAAGACACACATGCACAGCCAGATTCCCTGCATGTAAGGACTACGTGCATCTGTGTGGCCAGACGGTATATGGTCCTGTCTGGATCTGGATCCAGTATATGGATCTGCACACAGTTGTTCCCCTGGTTGGTCCAACTTGAAGAATGTTGGCCATTACTTGTCTGTTGAGTGTGGTCAGGGTGGGAGGTGCATACGTGACTGTCAGAACACAGACACGTGTTATCAGATCCTGTGTGTGCACATGCACGTGAGGCCTTGTGTGTGTGAGGACTCTGTTTCAGAGAGCACAGGAGGTAGAAGGCACCAGCTCAACAGTCAAGGCCCATGGAGCACAACCCACTGGGGAGCCTGGGAAGTGAAACCAGCATTGTGGGGTCAGGCCCATGGGACTCGGGGGGGCTCTGGAGAAGACTAGAACCCAGGATCTGAATGGTTCAGAGATGTGGGAGCTGTGGGCACCACGGATGGGGGCTCTGAGTGAGGGAGTTTGGACAGAACTTTTGGGGAAGAGTTATTGAAATGTGTAGTGGAAATCCTGTAAGTTTGGGATTATGATCTGAAGAGTTTGTGATTTGGGAGTCTTGTAGGGTCAGTGATCATGGGAACAGCAGTTTGAATGCCTCCAAGGGGTCAGCAACTGATGTCCTATGGGTCAGTCACCAAACCTGTGAGGGACAAACGTAGACATCCTTGTGTGGTCTGATATGGGAGACATGTCTCCTGCCACGGGAGAGCGCCTTGCCCTCTGCAGTCACTGAGCCACGCTAAAGCCCCATTGGTGCCACCATTCCTCACTCACTGCCTGTAGAGCGCATGCCAGACAAAAATCCCTGCATGGGTCACATCGAACAAGTAGGGGGGCATGGGTGGCAGTCAGTTCAGTGGCCGACTCTAGGTTTGGGCTCAGGTCACAATCTCAGCGTTGTGGGATCGAGTCCCATGTCACACTCCGCGCTCTGGTTGTACCTCTCCCTACCCCTCCCCCTGCTCACAAGCTCTAAAATTAGACCTGACCAACTCCTGACTGAAGACGTTAGAAAATCTTCATTTGGAAAGTGCGTGAGAAAACCTTCCACTTACATCATAAGTCTTAATGGAAGACTGTTTTCTGACGATAATCAGGGCCACAAGACCATCTGCTTTCCCCAGTACCCTTATTGCCACTTGGAATGGCCTGCTCTCTCTACATCTGACATACAGTGCAGTAGCTACACTCTGCAATGATGCTAAAATAGAAAGAACAGAAAAATTGGGAAAGACTATCTGTACGTAAAGTGACTGTATGCAGAAACCCCAACTAAGTGCTGGGAAATTATTAAACTTATCAAGTTCAGAGAATTCAAGGTCATATAAATCAATTATACTTATCTGTTAGCAATGAATAAATGTAAATTAAAATAGAAGCATTTACAAAGGCATAAAAATATAAAACCTGGGGGGACTGTGATGGAAGTTGTGTGAGCTTCTATAGTGACTTGGGCCACATTGTTCTCTACCAGGAACAAGGACCTACAATCCCAGCTCAGAAACGGGAGGTCACATGTCATGTCGCTTTAAGTTTTATTTTAGTGTACTGGCCCCAAAGTACATGCTAGCTGCTTCATGTACGAACCAGCAGCCTCTCCCCTTAACTCTTGTCTGAGGGCTTCATCTTCCCCCTGCTCACATCATCCCATGCCCTCCTCCCCTCCACAGGCCTGGCACCCAAGGGGGGCCATCTGGTTATTTTGCCCACTTCTCTTAGAATCCTGCTGTTTGGTGTCTTCTGGGAATGTGTTTTGCCTGGTTGATTCCTTCCCTCACCCTGCCTAGGCTCCTCTCCTCTCTTGACCTCAATTCCTCTGAACTGGTTTCGCTGGGAAACAATCTCAGGCTCCCCTAGCCCAACCCCATCCAATGGGAGCATCTGCTCCCTCCAGTGCAGGAACTTCCCATAGTCCTTCTTCCTCCCCACCCACCCTGCCCTTCCCCGACTGTGCCCCCAACACTGGCCAGTTCTGTGCGGTACCCCTAGGTGCTGCTCTTACCCCCCAGTCCCCTTTGCTCCAACATTCTTCCTCAGCTCCTGTCCGGGGGTCCTAACCTTCCCCAGCCATCCTGTTGTCCTTCCATGGCCTTGATCCCATCTGGAATGGGGTATCTGAGCCAAGAACCTAGAAGGGATGAGGGGGCATTCTTTCTTTTCAAAGGTTTGGTGCTCTATGATGGGACCTTCTGAGGCAGTCACAGTGAGCACACTCCTTCAGGGGCTGCAAATGGGATCCTGAAAATGGGTGACTTCCTCCCAAAGTCGGCTCTCCCAGCTCTCGCTCGGTAGTACCTGGCCAAGAAAGGAAGCCAAACATCTGCCAACCTGAAAACAAGAGCTGCAACAAGAGACAGATGAGTGTTTATTTGGGATTAAAGAATCGCGGGTCGGGGAGCACAGATCCCAGCAGTAACCAGAAGTGTCCCACATAGGGGGTGAAAGCAAAAGGTTTTTATGAGAAATAGAAGGGCAACTACGTGGCTGGGGTCAAAGAGAAAGCAGTTGTCCACTGGTACTGACATATGATCAATCCTGGAGAGTTTTCGTGTGCACTTGAGAAAAGGATGCATTATGCTGCCTGTGGCTGGAGTGTTCAGGATCCATCTGATCTACTGTGTCATTGAAGACTCATGTTTTCTTACGGATTTTGTCTGAATGATGATTATCCATTGATGAAAACATGTATGAAACGCTCCACCTATCACGGTATTACTGTTTCTCCCTTTACGTGTTATCTTTTATATATGTAGATGTTCATTTTTAAAAGATTTTACGAGTTAAGGAGAGTGAGACAGAACACAAGCAGGGGAAGAAGGGGCAGAGGGAGAGAGAAGCAGGCTCCCCGCTGAGCAGGGAGCCAGATGAGGGACTCAATCCCAGGATCCTGGGATCAATACCTAGGTGGAAGTGAGATGCTTAACCTACTGAGCCACCCAGGTGCCCCTATCTGTAGGTGTTCCTATATTGGATGCACAAATATTTAGAGGTTATATCCTGCTGTTGAACTGACCCCCCTTATTGTCATGTAATACCCTTCACTGTCTCAATAATAGCTTTTTAAAATGAAAACTAATGCAGAATTCAGTCACAACCTATCAATCTTTAATTCATCTTTATGATCTACATACATGGTTAACAATATGTAGTAATGACACATCATCTTCTGTTCTGTTTTTCAGTTAATATTCAAAGTTACTTCCTAGTTGAACCCAATCATCATTGTTGCTGTGTGAAAAATAAGACCTGGCCCACATAATGGAGTTTCTAGCGACAACTTTGCTTCACACGCAGGTTCTACATACTAGTCCATTAAGAAAAAAACTCAGTTTATTGTCATAAAATTCTGCATTTAGAATTCCCAGATGATGTCACAATCCTACATATGTTTCTTACATTTTCATAATAGGCCATTAGGCAAAAATATAAATTAATGTCTAAACTGTGTGATTAGACATTCTCGATAGATGTTTTTCCTAGTCAGGGATTTCTGATGCAAACTCTAACCTCTCATCTGATTTTAGCAATGGCATATATACAGTGTGAGAAATTGCATGTTGACTAAGGAATTAAGAATCACTGAAGAGTTCCATTCATTCACTATTCTACAGAGTGAGAAACTTCACATGCCTACGATAGTTTTTCTACTAGTAAAGGTTTTTTTTCCATGCATATTACAATGAATAAGCTCCCCCCAGCATCAATTTTTCTGTTATTCTCCCAGAGTGATCTCCCTCTGTAAAGATTTTCCTGTGTAATTTCCCATCCTAGGGAGATTAGATTATCATTCATACTGAATTTTCTTGTGCACCCTACAATCGGAGATCAGCTAATGTCTCTTCCTCCTTGATTACAAATACAGGGTTCCTTCAAATGGAGTTCACTCATGTTGCGTACGGATAAATCTAAAATGAAGGCATTTCCATAATAAATATGGCCATAAATTTCCCCCACTTATGAGTTCTTGGATTTCTTTTAGATTAGAACTGTGGCTGAAGCCTCTCCCATCTTCTTTCACAACATTAAGAGTAAGTTCTCTCGTGTCTTCAAAGGCAAGAGCTCGTAACAAAGGCTTTTCCACAAAGAGGACATTTATATGGGTTCTCTCCAGCATGAGTTCTCTCAAGTTCTTTAAGATTAGAGCTCTCAACAAAAGCTTTTCCACACAGAGGACATTTGTAGGGGTTCTCTCCAGTATGAGTTCTCTCATGTTCTCTAAGATTAGAGCTTGTAACGAAGGCTTTTCCACATAGAGGACATTTATATGGTTTCTCTCCAGTGTGGGTTCTCTCATGTTTTCTAAGACAAGAGCTTGTAACAAAGCCTTTTCCACATAAAGGACATTTATATGGTTTCTCTCCAGTGTGAGTTCTCTCATGTTCTCTAAGACAAGAGCTTGTAACAAAGGCTTTTCCACACAGATGACATTTATATGGTTTCTCTCCAGTATGAGTTCTTTCATGTTCTCTAAGATTAGAGCTTGTAACAAAGGCTTTTTCACATAGAGGACATTTATATGGTTTCTCTCCAGTGTGAGTTCTCTCATGTTCTCTAAGATTAGAGCTTGTAACAAAGGCTTTTCCACATAGAAGACATTTATATGGTTTCTCTCCAGTGTGGGTTCTCTCATGTTTTTTAAGACAAGAGCTTGTAATAAAGGCTTTTCCACATAGATGACATTTATATGGTTTCTCTCCAGTGTGAGTTCTCTCATGTTGTCTAAAACAAGAGCTTTGAACAAAGGCTTTTCCACATAGGTGACATTTATACGGTTTCTCTCCAGTGTGAGTTCTCTCGTGTTCTCTAAGATTAGAGCTTGTAACAAAGGCTTTTCCACATAGAAGACATTTATATGGTTTCTCTCCAGTGTGAGTTCTCTCATGTTGTTTAAGGTAAGAACTCTGAACAAAGGCTTTCCCACAGAGATGACATTCATAAGGCTTCTGTCCAGAATGAATATGCTTATGTCTAGTTAAAGATGAAAAATACCTGAAGTGACTCCCACACTGATTACAGACAAACGGATTCTCTCCTGTGTGAGTTATTTTATGGGAACGAAGGTGAGAGTTTCGACTGAAGTTTTTTCCACATTCATCACATTTATAGGGTTTCTCTCCCGTGTGAATTCTCTGGTGTATGCAAAGCTTCCTTCTATTATGGAAGCACTTCTCACACTGATTACATTTATAAGGTTTTGCTTCCATGTACGTTTTCTGGTGTCTATAAAGGTCGCTTCTATGATTGAAATGTTTTCCACATTCATTCCATTTATAGGGTCTCTGTCCAGTGTGAGTTAAGACATGTTGAGTCAATGGGTACGTTTGAGTGAAAACTTCACCATACCCAATATGTTCAAAGGGGTCTTCTCCTGAGTGATATTTTTGCTGTTGGGAAAGAGATGAGACTGTTATAGGACTTCTCAGAAACACTCATCCATTCAGTTCTCTATATATGAATTCTAGGCTGACCGTTCAGTGACAATAACCAATTAAAACCTTCCCAGGTTCCTTACATGCACATGGGATATTTACCTCCTGCATGCACAAACATTTTTACCATTGTATATTATATGGATGCGTGTTTCTGTGATTTGTCCTGTGTAACCTTCCAACGCAACCTGCACAAATGCAGGCTAAACAATGTCGTGTGTGAGACTCGTGCTGCATGAGTCACCTTGGGACACTGGTTAGTGGACATTAGCTGCCTCCAGGTCAGAACTAGCCCTTCTGGTCTGGACGCCGAGAGCTGTCAGTCTTGCCTTGCATCCCCTCCTGCTCCAGGCTGGGCTGGCCCCCCGGAATGGAATCCGGAAGAGGAGGCAAACACACATAGCCCAAGCTCCTTGAAAATGTAAAGACGTGATAACACAGAAACGCAGCTCACACCAAACTGCACATAGGCGAACAAATGTTTAACTTCAGACCCTGTCATGTGCCCTCTAAATATAGCCCTTATGGGGATGGTCCGTGGGAAATCTCGCCTGAGGAGAGGACACTCTGCCCAGGCCTCTCCATCGGGACTCCAGCCTGGCTGTCATGATGGGGCTTTCCCAGCTGATGAGGCTGGATGTTCCAAGTACCCGAGCTGATGTAACTTTGCCTTGTTCTCCTTTACTGCTTACTACTGCCCTCATCTATGCGTGGATCTCCCTTTTCTTCTTTCTGTTTCTATTAGATTTTTACGATATCAATGGAGTGTTTTTTCCCCTTTGAAACGGAGAGTACGAGACTGCTGTGAATCTTTTATGTAAAATGTAACTGGTGTAGTATGCAGGATTCATGACATGCCTTTTCTGTTTCGAAGAGGAACCCCCCGCCCTGATGTTGATACTCCTGAGTAGGGAGATCCGCAGTTTTGCTCACTGGCAAAAGGACGGTCGAAGCAGGTCAGTCTGAGTGAACAATGGGAAGGTAAATTAAAGTCAGCTGAGCCGCTACTGCTCATAGACGCCTTACAGACTGTAACTGGGATTGATGATATGTCATTCCTAGCTCGCTGGGGATGGTGTTCGTTAACAGTGTACAGACAAATGATCACATTGTGGTAAGTGCCAGAAGGAAAAACTAAAATTAGAAAAGGAAGTAGCAGATTTATAATCTAGAATGGCTATGCTTCAATATCAGACTTACCAAGTCAACACCTATCAGCATGTGGCAGAAAAAGCAGCCATATGAGTGGCCAGGTAGAAATAAAAGAGAGGAAAGATGGACCCTAAGAAAGTGTGCGTAACTATGGCTTCTGCTGGGTGTGAAAGGGGCCCTGACCCCTGGGATGGCAACATCTGGGATGACGATGAGAGGGGTACAGACCCAGCCTCTCAGAAGGAGCCATCTAGAGCAGCAGGGGAATCACCCGGCAAGAGTGAGAAGAGATATTCTGAGGACTCTGAGAAAGGAATTCCTCATGAAGAGATGTTACAAATACAAGATACTGTGTTATATAAGGTTTAAAAAAAGGTGGATTCTGAATACACTGCTATCGTCTGTGGCAGTTTCAAAGACATTTTACCTTATGACGGATGGAAATAAGGGAAGCAACTCTGTATGCAGAAAAGCAGGAGATACGTAAAAAAGATAAGGAATGGGAATGTATTTTTGCTGAAGGTATAAAGGTAATTTTGTCCTGGATGAGACACGTTGTTTGGAGAGTAATGGCTTGGGACAAAATGTGAATGCAAAGTAAAGCTATAGAAGATTTGTGAAGATCTTTGGAATTTTAAGTATGGTAAGGACAAACTTGAGGGAATGGATTTTAAAAGTACATGGTATAAGATTAAAATTCTGCTTTTTCTCTGTTCAAAAGACCAAGTTTCTCAAATTATTGGTTTGCTCTTGCTAATAAGAAGATGTAAACAGTTGCTCAGAAAAACTAGTTTCTATGTGTTGTCTTTATCAGGTCTTTAAGGATCTGTAACCCTATTTAGGCATGTGCTTTAAAACTTTCTAGGGTTTTAACAAACATCCCAAGATTTCAATTGCAAACCGAAGTCTTTTTCACCAACTAGGCCTTTTTATTCAGCGTGTTAAATTACTTGGAAGGCACTGTCAAACAAATGATGTTAAGCCTTATGTTACGTTGTTTGGGTAAATGCTATAATTATTCTAGAGATTGTATGCAGTTCCTAACGTTTTAATAAAGGTCAAATAAGCCCAGGCTATCTCAGTTGCAATTTGTTATCAAAAGGATGACTTAAATTAATGGTTAATTTAGTGTCGCAAAGTTTTCATCAATAATTGTTAAGATAGCTTTCAAAGTCTTTGGTAACCTGGAACTTTCAAGTTTTGCTTGGATGATAAACTGGGATTGAATTCGCTGGATGTCTATTCAAACAGGATAAAGTACTAAAGCATTGATTACTGAAACAGGCTTGTACTTCTGACTTCTTATTGTAGAGAAACTAAGGATATTTGAGTCTTCTGATAAAAATGCTTTCTGTTTAATTGACTCATAAAGTTGTCATCCCAAGAATTCTGGTGTGACAGTTCACAACTGGTTACTAGTTTTTACTGAAGACGCCTACAGGAAGACATTTGTCAATGGGCCCCAAATACTAAAATTACTGTTTTCCATGTACATGCCCACAGTGTGCTTACCTCCACAGAGCAGACCTTCAACAGAGTAGCTAACTCACTAGTCCAATCATGGCAAACACAGCTGAGCCTGTGACTGACATGAAACTGTGGCAACAAGCACACGAGAAAAGCAGACACTTGGGAAGGCAGGCTACTCACAGGTGGGCCCAGGAACTGTGGGATACCCATCACTTAGGATGCAATAAAAGAAACCATATTAAAATGTCCAACTTGTCAGATTTGGCAAAAGCAAGAAATTCCACAACAGTACAAAGGGCAGATACAGCAGCGAAGACTCCCTGCCCAAATTTGGCAAACAGATTATGTGGGGCTATTACCCTGCTTCCAAGGCTGTCGATATATTTGTGTGGCAGTGGACACTTACTCTGGGTGTTTAATAGTTGGCCCATTTGCCCATGCCACGCAAAAGAAAACTATCAAAATCTTAGAGACTATTCTATTATGATGTGCCTACTTAGATCCAGAACGATAATGGCTCCCACTTGGAGGTAACTTAAAAAGAGCTTTTGCCTCCTCCTATAACATTGAATGGATTTATCATATTCCCTATTACCCCCAGGCGGCTGAACTGATGACACAGATAAACACACTGTTTAAACAACAATTAAAAAAATTAGGGGATGGCTCTTTATCAAAATGGAAGTTATACTTAATGGAGGCTTTAAAAATCCTAAACAACAGACCTATTGGTCAAAATGCAACTCCATTTGGGCAGATGAAGTCCCCTAATTTACAAATAAGCCATATGACAAAACCTTCTAGCCAATATTAATATGCTAGAATATTAGTTCAGGTGCTAAATTACCTTAGAGCCACCTGACAACATCCCCACTTCTGCTGAAGTAACTGCTTAAGGAGGGGATGCTACAATCCTCATGTATGCTGATCACAAAACATCGTATCGTGTTTGGATTCTATGCTGTCCCATTGCCTGCACTCAAGCCGAGGCTCTCTCCACCAAAGCAGGACAACCGCTGATCCTGCCCCGTGGGGCCCACCACTCTTTACATGTAGGACCCACATGCTGGCGTCATGATGGACATGAGATTTATTCCCAAAAACATGTCGGGCGTCTTCTTGACCTCACTGACCAAACTCGTCAAGAAAACTAATTTCACTATAGGACTAATAGCTGTCACCTCTCCGATGATGGTAAATATATGTGTAAAACTGAGAAAGCAAACTCCCAATGATGTCAGTTTTAAACGACAATCTATGCTTGTGCCTGTGCTTATTTTCCATTACCAACTGTTAATTAATCCAATCAATATTTCCCCTAGTTTATTGGACTGGTTACCCTGTTGGGGAGGGTTTCTAAAGGATACTGTACTCATAATTACATTCACTGTACTATTTATACATTGTTAGACTTTGTGGATGTATCAAAAGTGCCTTGCAGGTATATATGGTGTCCTATTATGCATGACAACTCAAGGACCGAATGCATTGTATGGATGGGGGTTTCTATGATTTGTCCTGCATAACCTTCTACCCCCACCTGCACAAACGCAGGCTAAACAATGTCGTGTGTGAGACTCGCGCTGCATGAGTCACCTTGGGACACTGGTTAGTGGACATTAGCTGCCTCCAGATCAGAACTAGCCCTTCTGGTCTGGACGCCGAGAGCTGTCAGTCTTGCCTTGCATCCCCTCCTGCTCCAGGCTGGGCTGGCCCCCCGGAATGGAATCCGGAAGAGGAGGCAAACACACATAGCCCAAGCTCCTTGAAAATGTAAAGACGTGATAACACAGAAATGCAGCTCACACCAAACTGCACATAGGCGAACAAATGTTTAACTTCAGACCCCGTCATGTGCCCTCTAAATATAGCCCTTATGGGGATGGTCCGTGGGAAATCTCGCCTGAGGAGAGGACACTCTGCCCAGGCCTCTCCATCGGGACTCCAGCCTGGCTGTCATGATGGGGCTTTCCCAGCTGATGAGGCTGGATGTTCCAAGTACCCGAGCTGATGTAACTTTGCCTTGTTCTCCTTTACTGCTTACTACTGCCCTCATCTATGTGCAGATCTCCCTTTTCTTCTTTCTGTTTCTATTAGATTTTTACAATATCAATGGAGGTTTTTTCCCCTTTGAAATAGAGAGCTCGGCTGCCGTGATTCTTTTGTTATAGAAAACCCTGGTAGCATCTTTATTGGAGGGCTGAGTGTTTCTGACGACATAATTATGTTGTGTGCAAATAAACCACGGTTATACAATTATCCTTTTATCAGAGCCGTTAAAGTTTAAATCCAGGCTAATTTCTTCCCCAAATTAAATTTTCAACCACATTCTGTGACAATATGTGGTTCTCCTGCATTATTAACTTATCAGACTCCCAGGCCTGCAATACAGACAGGAAAGGTTTGTCCTCATGAAACTTACTATTATGTTGTAGTTAGACGGGTCCTCCTTGAAGATATCTTGCATAGATATTGTTTCTTCCTTCTTATGGCTGTTTTCCAAGCCTGAAATAATTGAAGATAATAAGAAATAAACCTAACAAATATCTTGAGTAGAGTAGAATTAAAGTGTTGAAAAATACACAAGACCCATGTGTGTTCTAAACACTGACTGCTGCCATGACCAAATAATGTGAAACTGAGGATTATACTGTTGAATAGACATACACTTTAGAATACTATCAATCAGAATACCATCAACGAGAAAAAAACTCAAAAAAGAAAAATGCTGGGCTGTTGAAGAAAATATGAGTGGAAATCATTAAAAAAGAGAGAGAGAGAGCAGAAATCATGACAAAGACCACGATGTGAAATCTTACCTCCTATGGGGACAAGAGCATTGCTTCTCTGAGGTCAAATGGAAGTACAGACACACGAAGAGAAACTGATGTGTGACAAGTAATGACCCAGTCTGAGGAACGTGGGCTCACTGGCCACTCAGTCCTCTGAGGCTATCACTTACTCAAGGAAACATGCGCTAACATCAATAAATCCTGCTCACTCACTCGACTTCTCGCACTGAGCGCGTACGTCCACAGCTCACCTGGATTCCAGCCTTGGGCAAATCCTCTGTCTTCCCTCCACAGCTCGCCTCCTTGCTCCCACTGGGAAATCACATCTGACTGGAAGAACTGACAGCCTAGATCAATGGGAGAACGGTACGTGATTTTACAGATCTGCGCTCAGAACCTTGCGTGATATTCTACTCTGCAGGCTAGAGAGGAAGAACAGTGTGAGCGCTGCACAACAGCCCAGAGAATAACGCCTTCCACACTGGAAATATCAATAAAGTTCTCAGCCTGACGCTGCACCCACATCAGTCCAGACCCCTCGTTGCTGATGCTCCTGCCCGAGCTGAACGAGTGCAGAAGGCTGTGTGTGCATCCAGAATGAATGAGATAAATGTCCTCACAGGGCGGTTAGCACTATTTCCAAAGGGAGACAATAAACATACGCTCCACTAGAATATTCTGTGGAGTTTATGTGGAAAGTGATACAAGGTGTTCAATTTTCTACTGTGCTCAAACTTCACCATAGTGCCCAGAGCAGAAAACATTTAAGATATTTACTTATTCATCCAGAAAATATTCATTGTATTCCCAGCATTGTCCTGGGTCTTAGAGAAAGTACAGTAGAAAGATACACAACTGTAGGGAAGACGACTAAATTCAGATTATTATGAGACACACTTGATGAAAATAAAGTTACAAATATCATCTAGTCAGAGCAGAAGGGCTACAAAAGAACATGAGTTAGGGTAGAGAGCTGTTAGACTACATGGAAGCTGGACACCCTACACGGTTCATAAATAAAAAGATGAATGAAAGAATGGACAAATGGACACACGAACAGACGGTAGCAGACTCACCCACGGAGACCAGATGAGTGATGTTCTCCAGCATCACATCAATGTACAGCTTCCTCTGGGACCTGTCCATCAGGGTCCACTCCTCCTGGGTTAAGTCTATGGCTACATCTTTGAAGGTCACAGATTCCTAAAATATCAGATATTGGGTTTCAATAGGCCCATGCTTAATAATCCGTAGGAGAGAACTGTCAACAGGATACTGAGGGCAAAGGGGGGAAGCTGTGTGGCTAGGAAGTTCAAACTCCACTTGCGGCTCAAATCAAATGTTCTCCCATGCTGATCTGTCTGTGCCTTTCAGACACATTCAAAAAGAAATACGCACACATTAAGCATACAATTACTTCATTATCAAGGAAATGTCAATGTGAAATAACCTGGCAATTTCCAATAAACTGGTAATTTTGACTTCCTGGTTGGCAATTATAACCTAGATTAAACAGCAATGACGGGCACCTGGCTGGCTCAGCTGGAGAGCATGTGACTCTTGATCTTGGGGTCATGCGTTCGAGTCCCAGGTTCATAGAGATTACTAGAAAAACAAATTTATACACAGTGGTGCTGAGATTTCCACTGAGCTAATGTGCAAATGCTTTTTTTACAGCCAACACAGAACACACACGTGATGGGTCCACTCTTATGAACAGGCAGAGGCTCGTGAAGCAATGCCCAGCACTCGTCGTACAAAACTCACTTGTTCTTTAGAAGATATCAGGGCAGACAGTATGGTGAGGGGCTCCTGAGACTGCTCTTCTGAAGGCTGGCCCCAGAGGGATCCCTCTTGCAGCGAGCTCTCCATTCTCAACAGCAATTATCCTTGGATCGGTTCTCTGTATATTAATCCTGTTTTTCTGTTCAAAGGCAACAGAATCCTCTCAGTTAGTTCTGGCCTCTCTTGGTCCTTCAAAAATTGCTTCAGGATTGTAAATTTTACGCTAATTTCTACACACATTCTGCCAAATGCACAATTAATTCTTTAAAAATACTCCCTGGCACTGTTTTCAGATTTCCTATTTTAACAAAGTTTAATCACAAAAAGGGAAAATGGGTGAAAGGGAGAAGGGCAGTAGAGGATTTTAGTCATTTTTGGAAGCTTCCAAACTTCAAGCATGTTAACAAAACCTTTTGTTTAAAATTGAGAGGAAAAGATGATTTCTTATTTCTTCTCTTACACAGAAGTTTCTTGTGTTCTCGGGAAAACCACACAGCTGGAACACCTGTCTCCTCATGGGCTGACTGTAAACTCCTGCTCGCCTCTGTCACCCCTCCCACATCACTAGGACTAACGAGTACACCACTTCCCAACTAAGACCATACGATGCATGAGAAAGGAAAACTCTCCCAGTTTCTTTTCTGCAAGGACATCCTTAACAGAGAATGAGATATACTAGTGTAAATGTTGGAAAGGAGATTATTTCCTGATCAGTCTCTGACCAAACACAAGTATCCCTGAGTCCTGAGAACAGTTAAGTAGTGCCAGCTCCCTGAACACTGCCTGGATGCACTGACAAGACTCAGGCCAACAGCAGCCTTCCCATCCCCTGGCAACAGAGCTTTCACTCAGGGAAAGATCCCATCTCTACTCACCCGCAGTTGCATTCTCAAGAATTCAGCCACCCCCTCGCCTCCTCTGGATCTCCACTCACAGAGAGTACAAGCAATATGCAGGAAAAGCTGAGCAAGGAGAGAGAAGCCAAGAGACTCCAGTCTTTTTTTTTTTTTTTTAAGATTTTATTTATTTGACAGAGAGAGAGAGACAGCCAGTGAGAGAGGGAACACAAGCAGGGGGAGTAGAAGAGGGAGAAGCAGGCGCCTAGTGGAGGAGCCTGATGTGGGGCTCGATCCCAGAACGCCAGGATCACGCCCTGAGCCGAAGGCAGACGCTTAACGACTGCACCACCCAGGTGCCCCAAGAGACTCCAGTCTTATCCCCCATTCCCGGAGACCCTGATCGTGAATTCCTAATACCCCTGCATGCAACCCCCCAGCTCCCTCTACAAGAACATGCCATGGGCCCTCAGAGAAGTGGGGGGCTCTCACATCTGCCTGGAGCAGAAGTGAGAAGGCTTTGGCTACCATTGCTAGTAAACGAACTATGAATATTCTTTTCTACTTTCAGACAAGGGAATGAAAATCATGGAGTTTATATAAGTTAACCAGCAAGTTGTGTATGTGGGTTTTTTTTTAAAGTTTTTATTTATTTTAGAGAGAGAGAGAGAGAGACAGCAGAACAGGAGGGACAGAGGAAGAGGGAGAAAGAATCTCAAGCAGACCCAATGCTGAGCATGGAGCCCGACGTGGAGTTCGATCCCAGAACTCTGAGATCACGACCCAAGCTAAAACCAAGTCGGGGCTTAACCAACTGTGCCACCCAGGCACCCCTCAGACAAGGAAATGAAAATCACTGAGTTTATAAGTTAACCAGCAAGTTTTTCATAGGGTTATTTAATTCCTTCCCTGAACTCCAAACCTAAAGGCCCTAACAGAAAATGTAGAATGCAGGCATCTTACAAGGAAATTTATTTGTTCAATCTAACATTTTAGTTAAGTTGTAACTGGAATACAGTCCTACATTAATCATCAGCACAAACAACACCACAGCATTTCATAAATCTTGTACTTAAAAATACTGGTAAACTTTATGGGACACCTGGGTAGCTCAGTCGGTTAAGCGTCTGCCTTTGGCTCACATCATAATCCCAGGGTCCTGGAATTGAGCCCCAAATCCGGCTCCTGCTCAGCAGGAAGTCTGCTTCTCCCTTTGCCTCTCCCCGCACTTGTGCTTTCTTTCTCTCTCACAAATAAATAAATATCTTTTAAAAAATAAATTAATCTGGGGCGCCTGGGTGGCACAGCAGTTAAGCGTCTGCCTTCGGCTCAGAGCGTGATCCTGGCGTTATGGGATCGAGCCCCACATCAGGCTCCTCTGCTATGAGCCTGCTTCTTCCTCTCCCACTCCCCCTGCTTGTGTTCCCTCTCTCGCTGGCTGTCTCTATCTCTGTTGAATAAATAAAAATAAAAATCTTTTTAAAAAAAATAAAAAAAAATAAAAAAATAAATTAGTCAAGTATTGGCAAACTGTAAATTCTTACCAAAATTTTGTTAGTACTTAAATGTATTTCATGGAACAATGATATTATATCACAAACAAAAGTAGATTTAACTCACCTCCTTATACCTAGAGTCCAGAAAATAAGGAAGACAAAATAAAGTTTAATAAATACGACTCTCTGCTTGGAAAATTAAATACATTCACTTAATCCTTATGAAGACTCTGCTGATTTTGGTATATTTACTGCTATGGACTGAATGCCCATGTCCCCTCCACCCCCACACAAATCCACTTGTCAAAGCCCTACTTCCCAACATGGTGGTATCTGGAGGTGGTTTAGATGAGGTCATGAGAGTAGGTCCCCCATGAAGGAACCGGTGACATTATTAGAGGAACAGACCATAGCTCTCTCTGCCATGCTGGGACTCAGTGAGTGCCAGGCTTCTGCAAGCCCAGAACTGGTCCGTCACCAAATACCGAATCTTCTGACACCTTGGTCTGGGGAGTTTCCAGGCTCCAGAACTGTGAAAAATAAATGTGTGTTGCCTAAGCCACCAAGTCTGTGGTACGTTGTTACAGCCGCCCGGAATGAGTAAAACATGTACTTCTTGAACAAATGGCATGAACATCATTTCGGGAAACTTTAATAATGTGACAAAATTACATGGCTAAAGAATGATACAGCTAGCACTTTAATTGTGGTCTGTTTCCCAAACTCAGATTTCTAAACACGGTCCTCTTCAGGGGTACAAAGCACCCCTAGGTCTTAGCAGGAACACCCCTGTCAGATCAAGAACCAGAGACCTGTCCAGCAATCCCTGCCGTCCCTCCGTTCAGCTGCTCCCTCCGTTCAGCTGCTGCTCGGGATCACTCCTCCCGCCTGGGGGCCACCTTCAGGCTACCAGCCCCTAATTCCATCATCTTTACCGCCCACTTCAATCCCCATGGACTGCTTTCCAAATGCATCCACAACAACAAAAGGCAGTTTTGTTCCAACTGCATATGCAAGGCCTGTCCCAATGCCTGCTTACATGGCTTGTGCTCAAAACCATCTGAGATCAAAAATCCCATTTTGTTCGTTCTGCCTTATCTCCCTGATAGATCCATTTCTTCCACCCGTTTAATGACCAACACCCTGTAACAGACAACAGTCCTATTTCTCAAAATCCAAACATTCAAATAAATAGCCTTTTTTCCCCCCACACCAGCAACTAATTCTCTGACAGCAAGTGGGTGTGCCAGGCTTCAGTTCAATCCTGACACTCTCTTCCTGGAGTCCACATCAGATCTCTACTTCAGATGCCAGCCACACAGGTGGTGCCAAGCAACTCACACTCCCGGCCGGGCACACTGCAGGTCCAGGGGTTCCCACAACCCCCTCAAATGAGGCTTGGTAATTTTCTAGAATGACTCCTAGAACTTAGGAAAAACTTTACTTAGGCTTACTGGCCTGTTATAAAGGACAGAAATGAACAGTCAGATGAAGAGGTATGGGGTGAGGTCCAGGAGGGTCCCCAGGGCGTCATCCCTGTCCCCATGGAGGTGGGGTGCATTACCCTTCAGCAGGTGGAAGCTTTCACCAACCTGGAAAGTCTCCAAAACCGGTTGTTCAAGAGGTTATAGAACTCAATCTCCAGCAAGCTCTCCCCTCCCTAGAGGCTGCTGGGGTGGGGCTGATATCATTCACAAGCACAAATTTATTCATAACGCTCTACAGCTTTAATTTCTTCCATGCTTTCTCACTGGCTTTGAAGGAGGACCTTTAGACCTGCCATAATCTTCAGGCCCTGAAATCCTCCTGCCTGCGGCCCCAGGTCATCCACCCAGCTCCCCCGACTGTGGTCTGCTCCCAGCTCCTGGGGCACAAAAGGTTTTGCTTGTCTCAGCAATTTTACACAAGTTCTATTACCATGAAAAAAAACAAGTCTCTAAAATTATTCATACCTCCGTGAGTATTCCTAAGACTTTGCTCAAATGAATTTTTTTCAAGATTTTATTTAATCATTTGAGAGACAGCACAAGCAGAGGGAGGGGCAGAAGGAGAAGCAGACTTTCTTGCTGAGCAAGGAGCCAGATGCAGGACATGACCTGAGCTGAAGGAGAAGCTTAACTGACTGAGCCACACAGGCGCCCCTGCTCGAAAAATTTTTTAAGAAATTAACTAAAATATCTGTATTTTACACAAAAGTACACAGGTTTTTTTTTTTAATTTCTTCAAATTATCTCTCCTAAATTAGCCTTTAAACAACACACAGAGTCTGACAATTTATCCTTCTTATTCTCTAGTATAACTACTCTGTCTGGCACAAGCCTTGTTCAGAGTCCCCTACCACATACGTCCCTCTCTGATGAAAAGAGATCACTGCCGCAAGAACACTGCAGTGTGACTAGCCTGGCAAGACACAGAAGAGAAGCCTGGAGACTGAGCACTTGATTACCTTCAATGCAAGCTATAAAAAGAATACTCCCCTTCGAGAGTTAGTATAGATTCACTTTTATATTTGATATAAATACACTGAAAAGAAAAAAAGACAAACCATTCTTTCTGGAAACAAATGCCTGTGCCTAAAATGAAAATATACTGCCTGATATTTTTCTTCAGAAGTAATTTTTTTTTTATATATTAAGATAGGTCCTAAGACTTATCAACTTCTTCATATTATCAAAAAATAGCTGAAACACATCCTATTTATAGGAAAATCCACACTAAAAGTATAATTTATTCTCGGAAACTATATTTTGAAGCATGTCGACTATTACAGTCACTAGGATTTCAACAAAATCTGACTTGAAGAGATCTGTGTTGGATGGTCTCTCTCTTCCCAGGGGCTAATGGAAGACAAAGGTCTGCGCAAAGATTTCATTTGCCTGCCTGGAGAAGTACAGGAGAGGGTGTTGAGGGCAATGTCCTGGGCCTAGAAGGATACACAACGTCTCCCCGTCCAGGTCCTAACTACAGGTACACTTCGTTTTAGTGCACTTTGCAGACAGTTTTTTACAAAGGTGTGTGGAGACGCAATGTTGACTGGCACCATTTTTTCCAACAGCATTTGCCCACTTTGCTATCTCTGTGTCATATTTTGGTAATTCTCACACTGTTTCAAATATTTTCATTAGTATATCTGTTATGGTGCTCTTTGATGATACTATTTCAATTGTTTTGGGGTGCCATGTGCCCATATCAGATGGCTAACTTAATCAATGTTGTGTATGTTCTGACTGCTCCACTAAGCTGTCCCTCCATTTCTCTCCCTCCCCTTGGATCACTATTGTTGAGACCCAACAATATTAATATTAGGGAATTAATAACCTTACACTGGCCTCTTAAATGTTCAAGTGAAGAGTCCCACGTCTCTCACTTTAAATCAAAAGTTAAAAATGATTAAATGTAGTGGGGAAGGTACATCAAAAGTAAGACAGGCCAAAAGCTAGGCCTCCTGTGCCCAACAGTTAGCTGTGCTGTGAATACAAAGGAGAAGTTTTTGAAGGCAATTAAAAGCACTACTCAGTGAACACATGAATAAGAAAGTGGAGTGAGACAAGCTCATTGCTGATATGGAGAAAATCTGAGTGGTCTGGAACACATTTCCCTAAGTCAGAGGGAGGTGGGAAAGCTGCGGAAGAGAAGTCTGAAGCCAGAGGAGGTTGGTTGGTGGGCATTAAGGAAAGCAGCCGTCTCCATCACATGAAGGGACAAGGTGAAGCAGCAGGTGCTGATGGAGAAGCTGCAGCAAGTCATCCAGAAGATCGGGCTCAGAGAATCCAGGAAGGTGGCTACACTCAACAACAGATCGTCAGTGTAGACCAAGCAGCCTTCTGTCGGGAGAAGATGTGATCTAGGACTTTCCCAGCCGGACAGACGTCAATGCCTGGCTTTGAAGCTGCAAAGGACAGGCTGGCTCTCCTGTGAGGGACTAATGCAGCTGGTGACTCTAAGTGGAAGCCAGCGCCCACGTACCATTCTGAAAATCTAGGGCCCTTCAGAATCATGCTGAGTCTGCTCTGCCTGTGCCCTGTACATGGAACAACACAGCCCGGATGATGGTACATCTGTCTACAACATGGTTTACTGAATATTGTAAACCACCACTGAGGACCTACTGCTCAGAAAAAAGATTCCTTTCAAAATATGACTGCTCATGCACAATGCACCTAGTCACCCAAGGCTCTGATGGAGACGGACATTGAGATTAATGTAGTTTTCATACCTGCTAACACAGCATCCGTTCTACAAAATGGCAGGGGAAACAGGGACACAGACATATGGGTTCAAGACCCAGAACTTTGATAAATTATAGGGGAATAAAAGCTTACAAGGATCTCTATAGGAAAAAAATGCAAAAACAGATAGAAGAGTTTCCCCCCCTTTAAACTGTAGGCTGAGAGAACCTGGGTGGCTCACTCAGTAAGCATCTGCCTTCAGCTGATTTTGGGGTCCTGGGATGGAAACCTCCCCCCCCGCCCCACATTGGGCTCCCCACTCAGTGGGGAGTCTGCTTCTCCTTCTCCCTGACCCTACTCCCCACCTGTGCTTCTCTGTCTCAAATAAATAAAATCTTTAAAAAATAAAATAAAAAAAATAAATTGTAGGCACAGTTGTAAATATGAAAGAGTTGAATAAATATTTGTTGTTAGGGAAGAAAAGGTGTTATAAAAACATGTGTTCAGAGGGTGTGGTGCTGAAAAAACAACATTTGTGTAGACTGAAAGTGCTGCTGGTAGTCATTCATGAAGAAGCCTGGGGAGACCAGTGCAGAGAGGGAAAGAGCATGTGCAAATGTCCTGAGGTGAAGCAAGCCTGACAGGACCATGAATTAGCAAGTGGTTTGTGCACTGGAACAGTACAAGTCACAGTTACACCCTTCTGGTGACAGTTAACCGAGGTTTTAATATTACATTTCATTTCTGTTTTGTTCAGTGCTCATCTCTGGCAAACAAATATTAAAATCAGTCTGTATATTTTTTTGGCAAACAAAAGACCATATGGAAGCTTCTTTGTGAAAGGAAAATGGATAGAAACATTAAGATACAATTGCTGAGGGGTGCCTGGATGGTTCCATCAGTTAAGCATCTGCGTTAGGCTCAGGTCATGATCCCAGGGTCCTGGGATTGAATCCCACATCTGGCTGCCTGCTCAGCAGGGAGTCTGTTTCTCCCTCTCCCTCTGCCTCCAGCTCTGCCTACTTGTGCTCTATCAAATAAATAAATAAAATCTTAAAAACAAAAAGATACAACTGCTGAGACAGAGCTCCTTATATTCACCCCTACTCAGTTATATCTGAGAGGCAGAGAGCTGAGAAGGGAGATGCTAATCTTAAAGTAAAAAGATTAAAGATATTTGAATTGGGTCTGAGATAGGTGGCTTCCTACTGCTGGTTCTTTCTGTCCTTTAAGTTCGTGGTCCAGGAAAACTGGTGTTTATCAGATATAACAGTGTTCATTTCAGAAAACAATTAAGAAAATATCAAATCCCTATGCTCTCCCCTGTTGACACCCATGAAAAAGCCCATGCAAAGTCAAAATTCACATGATTATGTGAAATAATTTATACCCTCAATGAAAAGTGGTCTAAGAATAATTTCCATTATAACAAGCACTGCTGGGGCACCTGGGTGGCTCAGTCATTAAGCATCTGCCTTCGGCTCAGGGCGTGATCCCGGTGCCCTGGGATCGAACCCCACATCAGGCTCCTCTTCTGGGAGCCTGCTTCTTCCTCTCCCACTCCCCCTGCTTGTGTTCCCTCTCTCGCTAGCTGTCTCTCTCTCTGTCAAATAAATACATAAAATCTTAAAAAAAAAAAAAAAAAAAAAAAAAACAAGCACTGCTTATGTAGGGATGAATTCTCTCCTGAAAGAGGGGTGTAAGGAAACAGAGACTCAGAGACATGGTGTACAGTTTGGTTTACTCAGATACCCACCTTATGGGCTCAGTTTGTCATAGAGAGATATGCATCCCATACAGACTCAAGAGGACTCACTCTATTTGATGTGGAGACTCCCAAGTACATATTATATATAAACCTAAATGTTGAGGATTTGATGGAGAAGGTGGCCTGGAGGCTGGATGGGTTACACAGAATTCTACCACCTGAGTCCTATGTAAGCTAGAGGGGGAAGGAAGAAAAAGTAAATGGAGAGTCTAAATGTCAAGACTACTTGACCACCAATGGTGTAAAGTCCTGGCTCCTTAGTCAGAGGCCACTTCCCAGCAGGTCTGAGAGGAGTAAGCTAGCTCAGGGGAATGGAGAATGGGAACTGGAGACCTGGAGAAGCACCGGGCCCCCCTTCTTTATAAGAACTCCAGAATGGTTACTGTTCTATTGCCTAACAAAAATATCTTCCAAATTCTCAATTGATTTGAGTTCAAATATTAATATTAAATCAACTTAAAAGTTTTGAGAAAGCCATGGGGCGCCTGGGTGGCTCAGTCGTTAAGCGTCTGCCTTCGGCTCAGGGCATGATCCCAGCGGTCTGGGATCGAGCCCCACATCAGGCTCCTCTTCTGGGAGCCTGCTTCTCCCTCTCCCACTACCCTGCTTGTGTTCCCACTCTCGCTGCCTCTGTCAAATAAATAAAATCTTAAAAAAAGAAAAAAAAAAGTTTGAGAAAGCCAGAGGGGTGTCCTCTCTCATAAATAATGTTTGGGAAGTTCTGCAGCATAAACAGTTGCAATCTGGTATTGCCAAATTTCAACCAGCATAAACCTCAGTGTTTCCAAAAGAAACATAAAAAAGAAAATATTAACTTACATTTTCATGTTAAAGTTTATTACGGGTATAAATGAAGCTACTTAAATTTGAAAATCCAATCTGATTATTGTTTTTTTTATGTTTATGGTGTGAAAATTAGTAATGGGAAACCTCTCTAAAATGGAGTCGGGAGATCTGGCAGGGAGAACTCTCAGTCAACTGCAGACCCAGCAGGAAGAGGGACTGGACCTTTCAGGGACTTGACCTTGCACGTGGATACTACTCTACAACTCCAGCCGGAGGAAGAAAAAGCTCTCCTCATCCCCCAGGACCACAGCTCAGCCAATGAGAAGCCACCACACTTCAAACTCCCGTTTCCTCCAATGGACTTTTAGTTCACAGCAACCTTCCCAACTTACCCCTTTTCTCCTTAAAAAAGCATGCCTCTCCTTTGTTCCCCTACTTGCCTACAGTTTTTCTGCAGCTTGTTTGTCCCGGATTGCTATTCTATTCCCAAATATTTACCAGCTGGTAAAATAACTGGCAGTTCTACTTTTAAGGTTAACAATGGGAAACAATAAACATCCGTATCAAATGTCCTCAGATACTGAAAAATTAATCTTTCATTAACTAAAAATAAAACCCACATATTTCCTAAACAGCATCCGTTTTACAAGCCTCATTATCCTAACTGGACACAAAACATCGAGAAACAGAAAACAAAAACAATGATTAAAATATGCCATACTTCTCAAAATAAAACATTTTCAGATAGCTCTGGCAGCAGACGTCGGACAACGTGAACTTGCCATACACGGAGCACTTAACGACCTACACCGATCCTCGAAGGCCAGCCCCGCTTCCCCAAGTCCCGGACACCGAGCCCGAGGCTGCGGCTCTGCCTCCCGCCGAGAACGCTCCACTCTCTCCCGGCTGGCCTCCGCCACCCCCGCTCGCTCCGCGAACCTGCGCCCAGTTCAGCAGCCGCGGCGGCGGCCGGGATCCCGCCGGCCCCGCACCCCCATCCCAGTGCGTCCAGACAACGGGGGCCGGGCACACACCTGTCACCCCAACCGGGAGGCGTCTGCGCACGCAGGGTAAGAGGCCTCGCGACTCTAAGTCTCACCTGGAACTGCCCCAAACAGCTCCCCGGAAGTGGGGAAGCAGCGGCCGGCTCCCTCGGACACCAAGCAGCAGCCAACCGACCCGAGCGGCCAGTCGGCCGGCGCGCGGTAGCGAACGAGGGGCCGACCGGAAAGTCTGCGGCCGCCTCTTCCTACCTCCGTACGTACCCTGCCCAGGCTCC
>NC_048235.1:4789109-4803740 GCF_002007445.2 Ailuropoda melanoleuca | reverse complement strand
GACCGCACCCCAGCCCCACCCGCCCTTGCGTTGACGCCCCGTTCTCGCTTTCCGCTCACCCTCCCCACGCCCCGCCCCACGATGGCCGCGCCACACTCCAGCTCGGTCCCACTCCATCTGACCCCGCCTCTACAAGCCCCGCCTCTCGAAGGCTCCGCCCCAATTCGTAATTTCCTGGCGCCAGAACTTTTCTTGGCGCGAAGGATCCCCTGCGGTGGTGGGTGGGCGTTGGTGTTTGTGGTTCAAAGCAGCGCTCCGCGGTCGCGTCCCCGCCCGGCCCTCCCGGACGGCACAGGCCCGATCCCTGCCGCCCCGCCCGCCCGCGCGGAGCTGCGCGTCGCCCTTAGACGCCCCGAGGCCGGGCGCTCGGGCGCTGAGGCCGAGCCAGTGTCTGTCCTGTTGGAGTGGCTCCGAGGCCTGCACGCTCGGCCTTCCGTGTCTTCCCTGTGTCCCCCGCACGGCGCCGTGTCCTCACTCGGGACGTGAGTCCTGGCTCTGCACGTCCCCCCACGCCCCGCTGGCGCCCGGGCCGCCCAACACTCCCCCGCCCGGGCCCCGGGATTCGGCCCACCCCAGTCCTCGCCGGCCACCCGCCTCCCCATTCCCGTCCTCCAGCACCCGGGCCCTGCGTCTTCCAGGCCTCCCCTCCACAGCCTCCGATGGCGGAGGGGACGACCCCGTTCTGGGACATCTCGTGCTGTACTGTCCCAAAACCCGTTCCCCTGGCCTTACCTGCCAGAACGTGTTTACATTCCCAGTATCCCACAGCAAAGTCAGCTCTTAGTAGGCAGCCGGCATCTTCGTTCCATCTCGGAGTGTCGAGTGGGCGGGGAGATGAGGAAAAAAAGAGCCCAAGAGAGAGAACCCGGGAGACAGCGTGTAGGGAGAGTGAGTAAGGGCAAAATAGAGGATGAGAAGTGGGAGGTCCTATGCAGTTGGAAAAACAGTAACAGTGGAAGAGAGGAACCTGGGCAAGAAGCAGTGGGATCAGCATAGAGATGGAGGAGGGGGCCTTGCCCAGTAGCAGCAGCGGCGGGGGGGGGGGGCAGCAGAAGGGTAAATGCCATAGTCATTCGATTTTTAGCTTCCACATCACTTTCCCTTTTAAATTTATTGTGTGAGGTTCAGATTAGAGTCCTCAATGCTTTCCCAATCTTTATTACATACTGAAAATATTATTTGGTACTGTGTAACTTTACACCAATTTAATGTGCACTCAGGGTATTGATAATTTTTAATATTAAGTCAGACCCAGTTTAATCAGTGTAATTGGTAACAGCTTCCCTTCTTCACTTATGTGATCTTTTGACTTAGCTGGTTTCCTTTGTCCTTTTTCCACAAATGTTGAGCCATGGGTTGGATTGTCAGCCCTTCTTGTTCCTAGCCTCTGGGGGAACTTGGGCAGGTCGTTCTCTGGTTCTGCTGAGGACTGAGACAATCTCTCCGTGTCTCTGTGTGCAGCACCTTCTCAGTGGCGTCCAGTCCAGCACCAGCCTCTCCTGGGCATCCAAGACAGGCCTACAAAGCCTTCCAGGAGATTCCCATTTGGGGCAGTGCCATTTCTCAGGCTCCTGAACTACCCTGGGAAATTCTGCGGAGGGGTTAAGTCACGTAGACACCCTCTCCAACCTTTCCAGGCAGACACTAGTGGCTCTTGGATCCTCATGGCCACTAGGAAAATTTCCAGAGAGTCAGGCAGAGCATGGCGAAGTTCACTGCTGGTCCAAGGTAACAAAAGTGATTCCTGGCCTGATTTAAACCTTTTTTTTTTTTTTTGGTAGCTCCAGTGGGCCAAAATGCCCTGGCTATTGTTTTCACTTTTCTCTTTTCCCACTAGAAAAAGAAGCTAAAATAGACGATGCAGGTGGTCTAATGGACTTGGAAAGACACAGTAAAAGTGAAAGGGAGTGAGTGAATATATTTTAGTATTCAAGTTTTACTACAATACATACGATACAATATCCATTTTTCCTCTTCAAATGTTTTTTCATATGGTACAACTTCAATGAGCTTGTTTCGGTATTTTTTGAATGGAAATAAAAATATGAAATTGGGGGCGCCTGGGTGGCTCAGTCGTTAAGTGTCTGCCTTCAGCTCAGGGCGTGATCCCAGGGTCCTGGGATTGAGCCCTGCATCGGGCTCCCTGCTACTCTGGGAGCCTGCTTCTTCCTCTCCCACTCCCCCTGCTGTGTTCCCTCTCTCCTCTCGCTGGCTGTCTCTCTCTCTGTCGAATAAATAAATAAAATCTAAAAAAAAAAAAAATTGATAAGGCTTCTTTTCAAGAAATGATTACCCATGAAGTGCTTAATAAGTGTGAGATACGAAAGACCAACAAGACAAAGTTTTTAGGTTCATAATGTGTAATGAGTCGTGGAAACTTTATTCATATCTTATTTACCGTCATGCTTTAGAAACGTGTATTTAGGGGCAGCAGGAGCTCACTTTCATAGGGCTCATGGTTTTTGTCAACTAGGTCAAGCAAGGCATGTAAACTATCAAATGTAATGTAGGGATGCCTGAGTAGCTCAGTTGCTTAAGCGTCTGCCTTTGGCTCTGGTCATGATTTCGGGGTCCTGGATCAAGTTCCACATCAGGCGCCCTGCTCCACAAGGAGCCTGTTTCTCTCTTTGCCTGCCTCTGTCCTTGCTTGTGCTATCTCTCTCTGTCAAATAAATAAAGAAAATCTTAAAAAGAAAAAAATTTAATGTAAAAAACTACTTACATGGATTTTGTTTACTTGAGATATGGTTTCCAAGTGACACATTCTATGTCGAGTATAAGTTTTGTTTTTATCAAGAAGGACATCTAGAATAGATGGTCATATGTATTTCTTGTGTAATCCGACTCATGTCCTAGGAGCAATCTTAGATTACTATTTACATGCTCTTATTGTTTCAAAATGCTGAAAACAGAAATTAGCAAAATATGATAGGACATGAAAATTCATCTGGAAAACAATCTGTCATTCAGAGGCAGTTCTTATTTCAGTTCAGACACATAAATGTGTCTGTGTCCATGTTTTCCAGGGAAGCTGGACTTAGGATCCATTTTTGCCTACATCCACAGCCCTGTCTCAGTGCTGTGCCTTGCTGCACCTTCTGCTAGCTACCTGGACTCTGGGATTCGTGCTCTTTGTCTGGGGCTGTTGATGGACCATGAGATCAGTCCCTGGGCATTCTTCTCAGTGTTCCCCAGCCACTAGGGGATGATGTGGGGTGGCCTCACTGGCTCCCAGGTTCTGGGATGTACTTAGAAAATTCTGGGGACTCCTGGGTGGCTCAGTGCGTGACGTGTCCGCCTTTAGCTCGGTTCATGATCCCGGGGTCCTGGGATCAAGTACTGCATTGGGCTCCCTGCTCAGCAAGGAGCCTGCTTCTCCCTCTGCTCTGCAGATTCCCCTGATTGTGCTCCCTCCCCTGCCCCACTCTCTCTCTCTTTCTGACAAATAAATAAATAAAGTCTTTAAAAAAACAAAAAAGAAAGAAAGAAGAAAGAAAATTCTGCACAGGCACCAGCAGGTGGGGACTTCTCTCAAGACTTGTGGACTTGTCCCAGTGGTGTTTGGGCCTTGGGGGAGTTAGGAAATTTGAAGTGACTCTGGTGGTCTAAGGAATGCCCTCCCAGTACCTTTAAGCAGCCATAAGCCCTTACTGGACCTCCAGGGGCTCAGGCAGGACAAGATCCCCTCCTTAATCCTCCCCTGTAGAAATGGTAGTTCTGGGCATCTGGAGAGGGACTTGAAAATTTCCAGGCACTCATCAGGGGAAATGCCATCGAGTGAGGGAGCGCCTGGATGTTTATACATGTTGGGAATACCTGGTCATCCTATCCAGCAAATCCCACCCTGATTGGATGCAGAAACATTATTTAATGTTTTATAACAACAGCAGTGATTAATAATTGCAGCAATAGTTATAATAATGCTGATGAACATCAATAATAATAATGATGATGCTCTTCATGGTGATGACAATAATAAAAACCATCAGAAGAATCCTCAGAAGACAGGAGAATAGAATACAGGCCTCCCGGAGTGAATGACAAAGTGCCCAAATCAGGACTTAGGGAATGGTGTGAGTCAGAGTCCCAGTTCTGCACAGACTTGCTTAGTTTTCTTGCACGTCACAGGTCGTGTTTCTTACAAATTGAAGGTGTGTGGCAGCCCTGCAGAGAACGAGTCTGTTGGCACCATTTTTCCAACAGCATTTACTCACTTTGTGTCTCCGTGTCACATTTAGTAATTGTTGCAATATTTGAAATGTGTTCTTTGGAAGTGGAGCCTGCAGGTGGGCCTGCACTGCTGTGCTCTCAGGCTCAAACTCGAACAGATGAGGACTTGCTTCTGGTGGATGAGCAGAGAGTGGTTTCCTGAGATGGAATCCACTCCTGGTGAAGATGCTGTGAAGATTGTTGAAATGAAGACAAAGGATTTAGACCATGCCCCAAACTCAGTTGATAAAGCAGCCCCAGGGTTTGAGAGGACTGACTCTGATTTTGAAAGAAATCCTACTGCGGGTAAAGTGTTATCAAACAGCATCAGAGAAAATCATGAAAGGAAGAGTCAATTGATGTGGCAAACTTTATTGTCTCGTTTTAAAGATTGATTTATTTGTGAAACAAGATGAAACCAGAGAGGGAGACAAACCATAAGAGACTCTTAATCTCAGGAAACAAACTGAGGGTTGCTGGAGGGGACATGGGTGAGGGGTGGGGTAAGCGGGTGATGGGCTTTGGGAGGGTATGTGTTGCGGTGAGCCCTGGGTGGTGTGTAAGACTGATGGATCACGGACCTGTGCCCCTGAAACAAAGGATACATTATATGTGAATTTTAAAAAAAGAACACAAATACAGTAGTTAAAATACTGTATTAAGGACTAGGGGAGCCTGGGTGGCTCAGTGGGTTAAGTGTCTGCCTTCAGCTCAGGTTCCTGGGATAGGGCCCCACATCCCACATCGGGCTCCCTGTTCCCTGCCTGCTTCTCCCTCTCCCTCTGCTCCTCCCCCTGTTTGTGCCCTCTCTCGCTCTCTGTCAAATAAATAAATAAATAAAATCTTTAAAAATAAATAAAAATAAAATACTATATTAAGGACTGCAGTTATAAGTAAGCCGATTGAACAAAATGTATCTTTGAGTTTCATACACTCTAGTTGGGTTGTTTTCTGTAGCAGAAATACAGATTTTTTTTTCTTAAGTTACCAGTAGAAAGGAAACTGTGTTCTTTTTTTTAAATTTGTAATCTCAGTCGCTAGGAGTCCTACATGTATACTACATTTATACTAGAAGCCAAGCTGCTGCCCCAGCAGCCTCCGCAGGGGGAAATTACAGTCTGGGCTGTTCAACTGTCAGGATGTACTTCTTTTGAAATCATTTTATTGCAATGATTCTTACGTGTCCTCTTTTACAGTTAAAATAAGGGGTTTCAAATAGGAGTGAATTATGCAAGTGAATACATTTTACAGTCTGATCCCTGAGTAAGTTGGCAAAACTAAAACATGAACTGTTTGGATACCTGCTGTGTTGCTGAGCAGTGGACCACAGATTCTGTGAATTAATCTCCATCAGCCTTTAAACTTTGCCAAGTCTGCAATGCTAAAAAATAAAGTTACAGATTAAGCACTTAGAAATGTTAAAAAAAAAAAAAAAAGATCGATTGGTTGATTTTAAAGAGAGAAAGAGAGAGAGAGTGAGCGAGCTAGCAGGCAGAGGGATCAGGGGAGAAGCAGACTCCCTGCTGAGCACAGATTCCCAGCTCAGGGCTCCATCTCACGACCCTGAGATCATGACCAGAGCCCAAACCCAGCTGGATGCTTCACTGACTGAGCCGCCCAGGCGCCACTGTCGTCTTATTTTAAGAAATTGCCATAGCCACCCCACATGCAGCAACCCAGCAGCCATCAGCACCAAGGCAAGACCCTCCACCAGCAGAGAGATTAGGACTCACTGACAGCTCAGAAGATGGTTAGCATTTTTTAGTGTAATGAAGTATTTTTTAATGAAAGGCAGTTATATTGGGTTTTTTAGACGTAATGCTATTGCACCCTTCATAAGCTGCAGTATAGTATAAGCATGACTAAATATGACTTTTACACATTGAAACATAAAAAAATGTATTTGACTCGCTTTACTGCAATATTGGCTTTGTTGAGGTGGTCTGGAACCGAATGGCAGAATCTCTGAGGAATCCCTGGGACCTTGAAACGTGTCCCGTGAAAGTGAAGGACAAGGAGCAGAAAGGAGAAGCCAACTACGGAAGCACAGCAAGCGTGCGGTCAAGGGTCCTGGGTGGACGCTGCATGAGAGTGGGGGAGGAGCCCCCCTGCGCCCCACTCCCAGCTGCTTTCTGGAGTGCAGCCAGCTAGCGGATGGGGCAGCAGCCCCCCTGCCAAGCGAGCAGGGCTCCTGACCCCATGCCCACGTCCCTGCAGCGCAGCAGCCCTGTCTGCCATGAACGTTAACGCCCGGCAGGATGTCAACCCCTCACCACCATGCCACCCAGTCTGCACATCCCAGGCCCAGAGGTCCAGATAGCTGTTGGCAAATGCCCACCCAGAGCCACTGGAGGGCACCGACTTGAGTGACCCAAAGCCAGCAGGGGGACACGAGCTGGTCTTTGCCCATCAACAAAGACTTCACATCTTCCTTCACCACCACTTAACCACCATCATGTATGCCCCACTCACCTGGCATTGGTTTGTTCTGCCGACATCTATATTTTCCGTCCTTGAGACTTGCTTTCTAGTTAGTAAGTTACTGAGACCCATAGATCAAATAACACCAAATATTATATGGGGACACCAGAACCCTGAAATTTAGGTCCAACTAATGGTCATCCCAAAAACTGCGTGGAAGCATCCACTAATTCCACGTAAATATGGTGTCTTTCTACAGTTAGAATACATCAGTGTGAAAAGCAAAGTTCCCCCTTCTTGGAGCTTACATTCAGATCTCCTCTACAAATTTTTTCTGTAAGTGGCCAGATAGTAAATAATTTGTGCTTTGCAGATCTTCGGTCTCTGTGACATATACACATTTTTTCCATAATTGTACAAAAGCAGCCATCAACCCTACACAGACAAATGAGTGTGGTTACATTCCAGAGCACAAGGACATCTGAAAAGGACAGCAGAATTTCATATAGAATCTTTATACATAAAAAATTCTCCCCTTCTCCCTCTCCACCCCCGCACCCCACCTTTGGGGTGCTTGGGTGGCTCAGTCGGTTAAGTGTCTGTCTCTGGCTCAGGTCGTGATCTCGGGAGTCCTGGGGTCAATCCCTGCATCAGGCTCCCTGCTCAGTGGGGAGCCTGCTTCTCCCTCTGCCTCCTCCCACCCCAACACACACACACACACCAGGCTCATGCTATGCTCTCTCTCTCTCTCAAATAAATAAATAAGAATCTTAAAATAAAGAAAGGGGGGGCTTCTTTTGATATTTTTCAAAACTGAAAAATTTAAGACACCTTTTAACTTGTAGGCTTAAAAACATGCAGAAGGCAAGACTCAGCACACAGTCTGCGGTTAGGACCCTGACTTGCGTCATTGTTTCCAGAGCCAACTCTTTAATCCTTAACAACATTATTTCAGATCATCTCCACCCAGCTTCTACCCCAACCCACTCAACACGTTTTTCAAGTCTTTTATTGATGTGTTCGTTTTGACATCATGTGTCCCACGCTCAGAACAGAGCTGAATTCAGAAGGAAAATGTCAGCAGCTTTAGAAACTTGAGCCAAGCAGTATTCTGTGTATCGTTTTCATTGGGTTAAGAATTCCCGTGTCCCCTTACAACTAAGACTTCTCTAATTTACATCAGTTGTCCGGCATTTGAGTGACTATGTTGCTTCCACCCAGGTTTGCTGTACAAGGTGCCTTTATTATTAGATTTTTTTTTTTTTTTTTGAGAGAGAGAGAGTATCTGGCGTGCTCCCATGCTTGAGGGCGGGGTGGGGGTGGGGAACAGGGAGAAGGGGAGAATCTTAAGCAGCCTCCTTGCTCAGTGCTCAGCACAGAGCCTACCACTGCCTGCCACAGGGCTTAAACTCGCGACCCTGAGATCATGACCTCAGCCCAAATCAAGAGTCAGAGGCTTAACCCACTGAGCCACCCAGACACCCCTCTGGCTTGGTGATTTTTGTATTTGATTCACTGGAGAAATCGCATGACCTGGCTTACTGAAATTGTCAGTTCAGCAAATAGCCAACTCTGTATAAGCATTCTAAGATCTTTCCTGATTATTGAAAGAAATGTATCTTAGGGCAAAGATTTTGCTGCTACTTAGTTTGCACACCACTAATACTCCTACTGATGATAATTTTTTTAAAGAGATTTTATTTATTTATTTGACCGAGAGAGAGGGAACACAAGCAGGGGGAGTGAGAGAGGGAAAGCAGGCTTCCTGCTAAGCAGGGAGCCCCACGCAGGGGGCTGGAATCATGACCTGAGCCAAAGAAGCCGCTTAATGACTGAGCCACCCAGGCGCCCCTGCTGATGATAATTATAAACCTAAGGAAATGGGTGATTCAGTGAACAGGCTTCTCGAAGTACATGGCAAGTTACTAATGCTGGGCCCATGGGGTATTTTAGATTCAAGCTCCTAGGTTGACACAAAGAAAACTGTCCCATAAGCAAAAATAACCAGCTGGATAGAACAGAAACCCAAACAGGAGGAGGGCACAGACCGCTAGAGGAGAGGTCTAAAGGTTGGGGGTAGAGGCTCCAGCCCTGGTCCCAGACTGCCCATCATGTGACAACCCTCCGATTTCAGAGGCTGGGAGTGCAGCGGGCAAGAAAGGCAGGAGCCAGCTCCCCAGACGGCTTGCAGAAGACACACCTAGAGCATAGGTTAGTCCGGAGCACATCCACCCCTCGGCATCTGGCTGCCTTTCTTCTTCTTTTTTTTTTTTTTTTAAGATTTTATTTATTTATTTGACAGAGAGCACAAGTAGGGGGAGCAGTAGAGAGAGAGGGAGAAGCAGGATCCCCACTGCGCAGGGAGCCCAGCGCCTGTCTTCATTCCAGGGCCCTGGGATCATGACCTGAGCGGAAGGCAGATGCTAGCCATCTGAGCCACCCAGGCGCCCTGCCCCTCTTTTTTTTTAAATTTGATTTAATGAACACATAGTGTATTAATAGTTTCAGGGGTAGAATTTAGTGATACATCAGTTGTATATAACACCCAGTGCTCATTACATCATGTGTGTGTCCTTGTTAATGCCCATCACCCGGTTACTCCATCCCCCTACCACCCTGCCCTCCAGCAACCCTCAGTTTGTTTCCTAGAGTTCAGAGTCTCTCGGGGTTTCTCTCCCTCTCTGTTTCATCTTATTTTTCCTTCCCTTCTGGCTGCCTTTCTGCCATCTATTCCACTCAGACTCCTGGGGCCCAGACGTCTCTATTTGCATATTGAGCCCCCAGGCCCAGGAGTGTTTGAAGGAGACATCCCAGAGCTCCTGATGCAGCAGGGGGGTGACAAGGGCCGGCAGTCACCTTTCATGGATCTCCTGGAGGACTTAGAAAATTAAATACTCACCCCCTTTTTAAAAAGATTTTATTTATTTAACAGGGAGAGCACATGCGTGCGCACACAGAGGCAGGGGAAGCGGCAGAGGGAGAAGCAGGCTCTCCGCTGAGCAAGGACCCCCCCCCCCTGGCCACATGGGACTCAATCCTAGGACCCTGGGATCATGACCTGAGCCCAAGGCAGACGCTTAACTGACTGAGCCACCCAGGCACCCCTATACTCCAATTTTTAAGGAAAGGAAAAAAGGTCATCTTTTAAGAACAGCAATATTGTCCTGATTCAGTGCAGGGTATGTGATTGCGTACCATCTTCCTAAGCATTAATGAGCTGGGTTATCAATCAGTTTTCTTTTTCTTTCTTTCTTCCTTTCTTCCTTCCTTCCTTCCTTCCTTCCTTCCTTTCTTTCTTTCTTTCTTTCTTTCTTTCTTTCTTTCTTTCTCTTTCATTTTATTTATTTATTTATTTGAGGGGGGTAGAGAGAGAGAGCATGGGGTTGAGGGGAGGAGAGCAGCAGAGGGAGAGGTCACCTGACCCTAGGCTTGATCCCAGGGTCCTGGGATCATAACCTGAGCTGAAGGCAGACGCTTACCTTAACCAACTGAGCCACCCAGGTGCCCCTCAAACAGTTCTTGTTCCAAAGTTGCCCATTGCCTCTTGTATTTCCCCGTAGAATTGCAGGTATATTTTTATTGTAGAAATTATCACAGGTACTGTAATTTTTTGTGTGTCCCCACTAATCTTTGAAGTCTTTGAAAGGAGGGTTGATGTGTTTTTTGCGTTTCTGTTTTTGTTTTATAAATGTCTTATTCCACATCCCCAGGAGAAAATGCTGCAACTAGTAAAAGAGATATTTTCAGTGAACGTTTTTTGTTTGGTTGAATGAATAAAAGACAGGTTTAGAAGCTAGTACAAGAAGAGCTCATATACTTAAGGACTCAAATAGTTGAATACGAGCATTATTTGCAAAGTTAAGTCCATTTTCTCTTTCAGCTGCTGGAGAGGAGAGTGGGAACCGGGAGGGCTGAGTATAAACATTCAAGTTCCTTTGAGTAGATTAAAACTATCAATAAAGTGGAAATAATATCTGTTGTGTTTTCATAAATGAGAATTTGAATGTTTATGCTATTTATTAGGGTTGATTACTTTCTGAATCTCAGGATTGGTATAAGTGAATTAAATATACATACATTTTACAGTGACTAAGGTAGAACATTCTTGTAAAAACACTGGGAATCTTGAATGTGATCTTTATGTATTTATTTTTATTTTATTATTTGTCAGAGAGAGAGAGAGCACAAGTGGGGGGAGCAGCAGAGACAGAAGCAGACTCCTTGCTGAGCAGGGAGCCTGACACAGGACTCGATTCTGGGACCCGGAGATCATGACCTTAAGTTTAACTGACTGAGGCACCCAGGCACCCCAGATCTTTATTTATTTATTTATTTTTAATTTTAAGTGATCTCTACACCCAACGTGGGGCTCAAACACATGCCCCAAGATAGAGTTGCATGCTTGGGCACCTGGCTGGCTCAGTCAGTAGAGAGTGTGACTCTTGATCTCAGGGTTGTGAGTTCAAGCCCCACACTGGGTGTAGAGAGGACATAAAAAACAAAATTAAAAAAAAAAAAAAAGAGTGGCATGCTTTACTGACTGCCGACTGAGCCAGCCAGGCACCCAACTGTGATCTTTATTACAATTTAATGCCAAAGTATTTTTCACCTTGAGAAAACATTTATAAAATTAAAAGAGAATTAGCTAGAAAGAAGTACCTCAAGCAGGAAATGCATCGTGAACCGCTTGTAGTATCTGAACGTGGTTCGTACGTGTTATTGGCACAAAGTGTCTGGCACACAAGCCTATACTAATATATTCCACATAAATACTGAACTTTCAGGAGCTAATATTTTTTGATTATTAGGAATAGCTGACTTTCTCGTTTTCTTAAGGAAAAGAAGCTCCTTTCTTAATATGTCAAAAACAGCTGGGACTTACTGAGCAGTTTGTACTCGACATTAGGCGCTGCCGTACGTTCCTACATCATACGTACGATCTGGTTAATACATCAACACCGTTCTCACCATCATTTGTCAGAATTTTTGAAGAGTTTAAAAACTTGTGCCATGTCACATTCGTCTATGAAAACTAGCACTTTAGAGCATCAAACAATGCGTGTCAGTCATGTTACCGCTGCTTCGTGTCTGTAGTCAAAATTATGATCTGCAATTCCATTTTATCGCCCAAACTCCATTATTTTGTCTAAGTGTAATTAGCACATATTAATAAAGAGGTTTGATGCGGGATCGTGGAGCGCAACGGTCAAGAAATAATTTTTGAGACGTTTTATGGTGCAAAAGGTGGTTTTATTAAAGCACAGAGAAAGGACCCATGGGCAAAGAGTTGCTTTGAGCTTGTGTGGAGGAACTGGTTATATAGGGTCTCCTATCCTATGGAGGTGAAGGTGACGTTAGGGCTCCGGAAATTGAATTTATAGGTTCTTGGAGGTCTGGCTATTATTAAGATTGTGTTTTTCTTATAAATCATTAGACAGTTTCAAACTATAATGGAGTTTCATGTCTGCATCACTGCAATTGATATGATTTAATGTGGGGTCCGGGAGCAAAAGGTCAAGAAGGAATTCTTGAGATGTTTTCAATGCCGAAAAGGTGGTTTTGATGAAGAAGGCAAGCTGAGGACAAAGCAGAAGCTGACACCCGGCAAGTGGGATGTGTGTGACATTCCTCAGGCACTCCTGCCTGAGCTAAAGCTGAGGGAAGGATAAAAAACCAAATGGTTAATGGACAGAGATCACAGTCGTGCAGGACATGAGTCTCTATCAGTTTGCCTATGTCTTAGTGATTTACGAGAGGGCGTTCTTATCGAGAGCCTAACTCCTAGAGACCCATAGCTCGATTTCCTGGAGCTCTTCATAGTGATGTGGGAAACAGAGGCAGAAGGGGCTGTAAGTAAAATGAAATGTCCTTATAACCTGCAGCCCATTGACAAATACTTCAAACAGGCAGAGTATAACGTTCCTCCAGGCAGCTCCCAACTGTTTTCAAGTTAGTGCCTTGCTAGAGGGAAAAACAACCTTAGCTTGACAATAGCCAGACCTCCAGGATCGCGTGAGTCGTCTTTGGCATATCAAAGTCCTTTTGGACACCCTCCCTTTGTCTTTGCCTCCCCCAACTCAAAAGTAATCAGACACTCCTCACAAACCTGGGGTGGGTGGGGGAGCAGCTCTTTCTGCCCAGGGGTCCTGTCCCCATGCTTTAATAAAACCACCTTTTTGCAGCAAAGACGTCTCAAAAATTTTCTTGGCCGTCGTCGGCTTGGGACCCCAATGGTTCAAAACCACATCAGTTTTATTGAAGCACAGGGACAAGATCCTATGGGCCGAAAGAGCTGCTGCCGCCCGGGGGTTGTGAGGAGCGAACGATTACGGAGTTGGGGGAGGTAAAGACCCGGGAAGTTTCCAAAAGGACTTTCATATGCTAAAGACGACTCACAGGATCCTGGAGGCCTGGCTATTGTCAAGCTAAGGTTGTTTTTCCCTCCAGCGAGGCAGTAACTTGAGGAGAGAGGGGAGCTTCCTCAAGGGAGGTTCGGTTCTGCCGGCCTCAAGGACTTGTCAATGGGCTGTGGGTTGTAAGGAAATTTAATTTTATCTACGTTTCCTTCTCCTTTGTTCTCCACATCACTACCAGAACAATTTCCACACAAATTAACATTTACCAAGTACTAATACACATAATCTCAAGAGAGGAAGTACACACTGCTGAAATCAAAACCATTTTAGCGGTTTTCTAGAACGCAAATTACCAATGTGGTATGTTATTTTGAACAAAGAGGAAATAGTTACTACAACGCTCCGAAGGAAATTCTGGTAATACATGAAGTTCTAGGCTATCAGGCCTGTCCCCCTGCTTAAAACAAATGACAGGAAGTGACTTTTTTTTTTTTTTAAAGATTTTATTTATTTATTTGACAGAGATAGAGACAGCCAGAGAGAGAGAGAACACAAGCAGGGGGAGTGGGAGAGAAGAAGCAGGCTCATAGCGGAGGAGCCTGACGTGGGGCTCAATCCCATAACGCCGGGATCACGCCCTGAGCCGAAGGCAGACGCCCAACCGCTGTGCCACGCAGGCGCCCCAGGAAGTGACTTTTGAAAGCAGGTTAGGTGTACCTAAAACTTTAACAAGACTTATGAATACGCTTTCCGAATTTGAAAAATAAAAGATATTGGAAATACTCCTGTTTTGGGTACAAATAACATTTTGGAATTTCAAGTGTGTTAGTACATGTTTTTTCAGCTACTTTAGAGTAATAAGGAAATTAATTATAAGCCAGTAAAAGCACATACATAAAAGCCGCATTTCCCTTTCATATGTTACAAAACAGCCTTCAGGGGCGCCTGGGTGGCTCAGTCCTTAAGCCCCCGCCTTCGGCTCAGGTCATGATCCCAGGCTCCTGGGACGAGTTCTGCATAGCGCCTCGTCCTCAGCGGGGAGCCTGCTCCCGCGCCCCTCCCCCCCTTGTGTGCCCTCTCTCGCCGTCTGTCAAATAAATAAATACATTCTTAAATAAGAAAAAAACCAGCCTTCAATCCAGTAAACTAGAAGATATAATTGGCTTTATTGAACGGTTTGTGGATTGGGGCATCATCCCATCCAGCAAGGAGAGGGGAGCTCCTCCGAGCTAAACAAGAGGAAGGTTTGTAAAGCAGAGACAAGGGATTAAAAAGAAAAGGAATTCATTAGCAAGGAATGCTTTGTTTAGGCAAAGCTGCGTCCAGGGGAGGCTGGGGTCCATCCGAGCCTCCTAGCACTGCCCCGGAAATTCCACCTTCATTGAGTAAAGGTTACATTCCTGACCTCTTGCAGACTCTCACAGCAGCTGTCCTCACCCGCAGGGGCAGAGGCGGCCCTGGCGTCCCGCACCCCCAGACCTCCGTGCTACTGGACTTTGTCCTAGTCTCCGCCGGGATCCCCCCGCCCACACCCCAGTCCCAGACCCCGCCCGCGCCCCTCGATCCCGCTCCTGTCCCTCCCCAGGTCCTCGACCTAGCTCGCACCCCCCTCACCCGCCCCGGGGACCCCTAACCCTTCCCGCCA
>NC_048235.1:4720277-4788602 GCF_002007445.2 Ailuropoda melanoleuca | reverse complement strand
CGGTCCTCGACTCCGCTCGCGTCCCCCTCCCCCCCGTCCCCGAACCCCGCCCGCGTCCCCCGGGTCCCGACCCCGCCCGCACGAGGAGTCCCTTGTCCAGCCCCCTGAGCGGTGGGCGGGGAGAAATGAGTCCTCCTAAAGCGGCACCTGGGAGCGCAGAGTGACCCACGAGGGGACGCCCCGCAGAGAGGCTCTACGCTCCCTGCCAGAGAAGGGCCTCCAGAAGACCAGGCACGGGCCCCTCCCCAGCCCACAGCCGCCAGGAGAACATCGCTGGTGGTGCCTCTCCGGTCCCCCGCCCAGCGGCCGCCGCGGAAAGGCGCATGCGCCTCTCTCTGACCAGAAAGTGCAGGTTCGCGCGCCGCCTGCTGGCCTCCGGGGGCACCTCAGGAGCTCAGAGCTCCTCGAATAGTGTTGCCTAGCGCCCCCTGCTGGTCTCTGTGTGCGTGACGGAACTTCAGCCCTCAGTTTGGAGGTTGACCAAATGCGCCACCACCCCGTGCTTTGACTGAATGCACGGAGATACCAAGAAGCAAAGTATAAAGTCAATTTATAAAAGTCAACCGCTTTCCTACCCACTAATAATAAACGATTGGAATTTGAACATTTAAAAATGGCATAAAAAAGATTTTATTTATTTATTTGACACAGAGAGAGACAGCCAGCGAGAGAGGGAACATAAGCAGGGGGAGTGAGAGAGGAAGAAGCAGGCTCCCAGCGGAGGAGCCTGATGTGGGGCTCCATCCTGGAAAGCTGGGATCACGCCCTGAGCCGAAGGCAGACGCTTAACGACTGAGCCACCCAGGCGCCCCTAAAAATGGCATTTTTAATAGACATTTAACATCCCCAAATTGAAGTCCTTAGGTATGAACCTAATAACATATGTAAAAAACTGCATTCAGAAACACAATAAGCCTGCTGAGATCGCGAACAAAATCTAAATTAATGCAGAGATGTTTTTCATGATCCATAGACTCAATATTCTTATATTGACAATTCTTCCTAATTTGATGCACAAATTCAGCTTAACTACCAACCAACATGCAAGCACAGCTAGTTGCTAAACCTAGAATACACAACATAAGACTGAGGAATAAACCTAGAGAACTCAGACACCTGCATTGTAAGACTTACATAAATACAGTAAATGAAGTATAGTAAATTACAGCAATGAAGGGAGTGATCTTGGCGAAGGACTAGACACAGAGAGAACTGGAACAAAGTGAGTCCCCCAAAAGACCCACGTGGGAAAAAAATGACCATAGACACCAACTTTACAAACTACACAAAAATGTATTCAAATTTAATAGACTTAAATTTATAATGCAAACTGTAGAAATGCACTGCAAACTGGAAGAAGCTATACAAGAAAATCTACATGACTGTGGTTTGGTGATATTTTTATTTACAACAGCAAAAGCAATCCATGCAAGAAAAAAATTGATAACATGGATTTTAATAAAATTTAAAAAATGTGTATTTTGTATATGTCAGTATAAATTTGTCACAACTCATACACTCTACGCCAGTATCAGTGAACCCTAAGGTAAACCATGAACTGGGTGATAATGATGTGTCCCTGTAAGTTTATAGATTCCACAGAGGAACAATTGGTTGATAACAGGCTGTGCATGTGAGGGGCAGGGGGTGTACGGGAATCTCTACATCTCTCTCTCAAGAGGAGGGGGCAGGAGAGGGGTGGGGCACTTGGAGGGGCTGGGAATGGGGCGCAGGAACTCCCAGAAAGGGGCCCAAGGGGACCAGAGGCAGCGTGTAATCAGGAGTGGCAAGTGGGGAGTCACTGTCTGGAGAAGGGCGTTGAGGAGCAGTTCCTGGAGTGGGTACAGAGCAGAAGAAGGTAGATTGTGCTAGTGAAGTAACCCCTAGGAACATAACCAGACAAGGAGACCCAGGCACTGAGCAGTATCAACTGTATGAGCTAATAAGTTCAGTGATCACAGGGTGTCTGCCACAGAACAAATACAAGGTTGGCAAGAGGATATCCTCAAAATTATTACTCAGAAAGCACTCCTTTTTACAACTTTGGGCTGAACTTGCTGGAAAAGGCCATCTTATGCATGCTCCCTTAAAAAAATGCAATTAATGCATTCTGAAAGACTAGTCCAATAAAATCAGGTTATGCAGAAGACAAGATATAGCTATTTTTTCACCTGCAGAGTTACTTGAAAACAATTAAGCACTTTAGGAATCTTGAGGAACTCTTGAGTCTTTCTGGGTCTTACCCCTCATAGGGCTAACTGATGCTCTCTGCATGGGACCCAAAGAATTTTCATACACACACACACATACATAATGGCGTAAATGAATTTAAGTCTTTATTTCACGTTTATTTCACGTTTCATCTTCACTATTGTCTTGTAAAATACCCAGTGTCTGGCCTCTGGACTGATGTAATTTACTGAATTATGTATATGTAACATCTGTTGAGTTCTCTGGGGTTTTTGTTTTGTTTTTATTTTTTAATGCGTCCTTACCTCCCAGGTGTGTTGAAATAATCTTGCATTCTTGGGTCAAATTATTATTAAAATTCTTTTAATACTATGAAATTTTTCTTTCAGAAGAATGTGTATTATTCACATTAGATTAGGTTTTATAATCATGTAGAAAACAACTATTTCCTCATGAATTCTCAGTAGTGTGGGTTGTTCTCATCACCACTGTCCCTCTAGACTCCGCGTCCCTCGTCTTCAAACACCTCCTGTGCAGGATCCCCTATGGTCCTCACCATACGCCTCAGAAATTCTTCTACTTTCCTGACAAGTGTCCGGTTCTCCCTTAACGTTTCTTTTTCTTTCTTTTCTTTTCTTTTTTTTTAAGATTTTATTTATTTATTTGACAGAGAGAGAGGCAGCGAGAGGGGGAGCATAAGCAGGGGGAGTGGGAGAGGGAGAAACAGGCTTCCCACCAAGCAGGGAGCCCGATGCAGGGCTCGATCCCAGAATGCTGGGATCATGACCTGAGCCGAAGGCAGACGCTTAATGACTGAGCCACCCAGGCACCCCTCCCTTAACATTTCTACCATCAGAAAAGATTTCCCTCATTTTTGGTAATTTTCTTGGCATTGTGGGAAGGAAAGGAGGTTAACTATATTGACTTATATAAGGATCTTGAATTTGAGAACCTTCTAAACGGTATCACTGAAAAAATAAACATGCTTGAGGGTCAGGAAACACTTCCTGTGCTGTCATGGAAACAGGGCTCTGGAGTGAATAGTTCACTGTATCCACTGCCTGGACAAGCGTCCTGTCTTCATGGAAGCCACATGCACCTCGAGAACAGGGGCCAGTCAGACACTTTGCTGTGCCCAAGCCTGCAGCACACTTCCTGGCACATTACAAAAATGCATGGATTCACCAGTTGCGGATCATATGTGAGAGTTGTGAGGTAGGGACACCTGGGTGACTCAATTGGTTAAGCATCTGCCTTTAGTTCCGGTCATGACCTCAGGGTCCTGGGTTAGGAATCTGCTTCTCTCTCTCTCTCTCCCCCTCCCCCTGCTCATGCTCTCTCTCTAATGAATAAATAAGATATCTTTAAAAAAGCATGTGAAAAAGATGGAGGACAGTCCCCAGAGCTGGACAGTTGATCAATCAACATCCTGCTGTGTCCTCGTGGCTCTTCTCCCCCAAGGACCCTGCTGCAGGCACCACGAGGGAACCATAGGGCACAAACACATTTGGTGAGCGCTATGGTCTGAACATCTGTATCCCCTACATGCATCTGGTGAACTCGCACCCCAAGGTGATGGTCCTGGGAGTGGGGGGGGCTCTGGGAGGTGATGAGGTTGTGCAGGTAGAGCCCACAGATGGGATTAGCGTCCACATGAGCAGAGATGGGGGAGCTTGCCCCTCTCTCCCTCTGCTCTCTGCCGTGAGATGCCTCCCAAACCCCAGGCCAACCAGCACTTTGATCTTGGACATCCGGCCTCTGGGACTGTGAGAAGCAGAGTTGTATAAGCCATCCTGTTCGCGCTACTTTGAGCAGCTCAGGTGCACTAAGATGCCTGCCCCGTTTGACCTAGGAGCTTTGGGGACACAAATAAAGTGTAAAATCTGATAAAATCTTTGAACCAGATGGGAACAATACCAGCCAGTATATGAAGGCTAAATTCAGAGAATAGCCGACAATCTCTTATTACTCAAAAATGGGGACATGCAGGGCTGTCTAGGGATGGCCCCAAAATGATGGCGGCCAGCGAGCCCTGGGAATGCAGCTGGTCTGGATCCAGAAGTGGGGTCAGAGTAGAAAAGGCACGAGAACCCAAAGGCTTGGTAAAGGAAGAAAGAAAAAGAATGTAAAATATCTAACTAATAATGTGTCAATTGAGTAGACGTTGAAAGAATAATATTTTGGATCCACGGCTTAAATAAAGTATGTCATAGGATCAATTCACTTGTTCCTTTCTGCTTTTTTACTGTAGTTACCAGAAAATTCTAAATTGCATGTATTTCTACTGGACGGCGTTGACCCAGGGCAGAGTGCATTTGACTCTCCATTTTTGCCACCACCCACTAGATGCCAGCAGCTCCCCTCTCTCCAACGTGACAAGCTGAACAATTGCAAACATCGCCCAAGTGCCCAGGTCTCCTGCCGCCCCGTGCCTGTGATGGCAGCTGATTTCCCACTCCGTGTGCAGCAGGAAGTGTAATAGTGAGATTTTGGCAGGAAGTCAGATCTGTCCATGTCTTGCCGGGAGCAGCAGGTGTGGAGCAGTGGCTGGGGCCCCACGTGGGTGGGAGATTGACTTCTGCTGGAGTTCCTCACTCCTTGCTGTGTGTTCGTTATCGCTGAGCCCATGTGAGCCCAGGGACCACGGTGATTCCTGCAGACAGGACTGGGTGTGGTGACCACCTGTTGTGGCCAGGCCAGTGCTGAGGGTCCTCCGTGCGCCTTCCCCTCTGCACCAACGTGTGGAAGCCAGCATCTCCCCTGTGTACCTAGGCAGGGACTTCAGTGCACAAAGGCAGAGTCTGTCTTCCTGAAAGTACTGAACGGCAGAGCCAAGATTCAAACCCAGGTCTCGTTTCTACATAAGCCTACGTTTCTTCCATGATCCTGAAATCCCTTTGCCTCTGCCCCACGGAACTCAGGGACTGGATCCTGAATATGGTGTGGGGGTCCCTTGATGGGACACATCCCCTGGCCCTCTGGAGAGCCGTGTGCACTCTGGCGAGGCCTGTGTACAGAAATCGGGACATGTACAGGACAAAGCATGTGTCGTTACGCTCAACACGTACTAACATCACAGGCCGGGCCTGTGACCAGGACCAGGGCAGGTCCCTGCTTGCTGAGAGGAAGGAGGAAATAAGCCCGAGGGCCCATGTGGGGGCAGGGGAGGCACAGGGAGGGCAAGCAGCGGGAGCCCCCAAGCTCCTCTGTGCAGATGCCTCCCTGACGCCCTCTCTAGAAACAATGTAATCCAAACAAGCAAGACAGACTCTCAGACAGGATTAGCATGTGGGGGCCACAGACCAGCGGAGGGTTTGAAATCATTCAGTTGTGGGAAAATGTCGATAATCAGGTCCTTTTCAAAGTCGGGTGCTCCTCAGGTCCCTCAGCTGGGGGTCCACGAGAGGCAAGTGCCCCTGAGAAAGAAGGATTAAATTCGTTTTTCATGCAGACTCTAGGCTTTTCCCAACATTTAAATCTTTCTCCGGCCCTTGGACAGTAAGGTGTCATGGCAGGAAGACAGTTTTGGAAAGACTCAACGCAGAAGGGGGTCAGGCCAGCAAGGGAAGCTGATCTGCTACTGTTCACACAGCAAATTACATTTTTAAATAATGTATCATAGCAGATTAAGCCTGAACAAATCATTCTTTCAGGCCCGTGTGAGCACTTTAAAGGATTATTCAGTCAGAGGGGACTCCTGATGGTCCTGCACTCAAGGTCAGGAGAACAAAATTTCCTTCTGCAGGCGTGCACATCCCAGTCTTAGCTGAGGGGCGGCTGGAGGGCAGCACCCCACACACTCCCCTGTCGCTACCCTGAGAGTCACGTTTTTCTAGGAGAGGCAGCAAGTGTCTATTTAAAGCAAACAACATGCACTTAGACCAGGGATTTTTTTTTTTTTTAAATGAACTTGAAATAACTGCAGGAGTTTGGGGCTTGGTTTTTCTGTGGGAGTTTTGATTTTTTGCAGCGGCTGGGTCTGGTGAGCAAATGCATAACTGACCTGTCCATGAAAACTAATACATTCCCAAATGAGACTCCCTTGGGGTCCAATTTGCAAGAGTTCAGCAAAAAGGGTGTCTCCTGACAGCAACAGTCAGAAGGAGGGACAGCATGCTCGTGGAGGGACAGCATGCTCGTAGATGGAGCATGAGTTTGGGGGCCAGGGGGTATCTGTGAGTGATCCACGGGCATTTGGGGTTTTTGCCTCTCAGCTCCCGTGGCACTGGTCTGACTCACTGGGTTTCTGTCCACAGCCCCACATCTCCCGTTTCCCATGTTGCTGACGAATGGACTCAGAGGCTCAGGGAAGGCTGCCCAGAGCCTCAGATGCACTTTCTAACAGCCCTCACACGCGAAAAATCACTGAAGGGGAATCTGTCCTTGGCTTAGGGAGCCTTTGCACACTTTTTCTCAATTAAGAAAAATAAAAGAAAAAACTTCCCTGTAGGAGGGGAGTTCATGGACAGTTGCCCTGGATAAACAGCAGGGCCCATGCGGACTATGGGCCCCAGGGACGGTCCTTGAACTGGAAGGTGGCTGCCGGGCAAGGCGCATCTGTCCCCTGGGAGCCCCTAGGAACCAGGGGGAAGGGCAGCAGTTAGTGCTGAGCAGCGGGCCCATGAGCAACAGAATACACGGAGTGTGGGGTCCAGCAGTCCTCAGAGGCCGGGTCTCATCAGCAGACCCCACACAGAGGAATGGAGCAATGTAAGGTCTGCAAGTGTGACCTTCCAGGCAGAGGAAAAAGCAAGAGCTAGGGTCCCGAGGAGGGAGGGGGCTTGTTCTCTTTGCAGTTCAGAGAGAAGCCCAGAGAGGCTGGAGGCCCCCAGGGGCTGGCAGTGCAGAGCCTTGCAGGCTGGACCTTGAGTCTGGAGCTCGGAGGGACCTACCTAATTCCGTCCTGAGGCCACCTGCCTCGGTGTGGATGGTGTGCTGGAGGCAGAGGGGCAGACCCGTCCTGAGGTCCGGCTGAGGCTCCACTGACCCATGGTGCAGGGATAAATCAATCAGCAGGATGTGCTCTTGGGCTGGAGATTTCCGAGGTGGGAGGGAGAAGGAACTTCGGAGGGACACAACCGGCCTGCCAGAGCTGGTCCAGGCACTTGGGCTGTGAGCCGAGGCACCTCACATGCCAGCAGCAGGCTGGCGTCCAGTGCAGCTGTGAGGAGGACGGAGTGCCCGTCTGGAAGACCCCCAGGGATTCAGCCCCTGCTCTGGTACGTGGGCCTCTGCTCCTGGTGTGTGTGTGGAGGCTTTAAGAGCAGGTGGGGAGGAGGGGGAGGGCGAAGAGAAAGGGGAGAGGGGGGAGGGGGGGAGGGAGGGGAAGGAGGAGCCCCAGCGGAGAGGATGTCTGTTCCAGGCCGGAGAGATGACTCCTGGACTCCTGCTCTCCCACTCCCACACCCTCAGTCTGCGTCTTTCTGCGGAACCCTGACGGAGGAGGGCGGAAGGAGCCAGACGCAGACCCGGCCTTCACTGAGACCTGAGCTGTCATCAGATATTCAATACACGCTGTTAACCATAGTCGCCACGCCCTGCAGCAGGTCTGGGGACTGACCCATCCCGCACAACTGCAGCTTTGTCCTCTTGGACCAGCGCCTCGCCGTCCTCGCCTCCTACCCCTGTTCACCACCATCAGCCTGCTACTAAGGTCTCAGCAGATAAAGCCGCCACGTGTGCCGTGATGAGTCAGGGAGATTCTCTCTGGGGAGGACTTGGGGGCACACCGGAGGCCGGAGGCTGTCCAGCTTGGGGTCCCTATTGCAGTTTCTCAGCACACAGGAGCCCTGCAGAGGCCAGTCCATTCGCGCTCTCATTTCAATCGGTCTGGGGCTTTGTGGGTATTTGTTTTGTTTTTTTCTTTGCAGTATGGAAATTTACAAGCACGTGCAAACGTAGTCAAAGATGTGCCGGTCAGCCAGCTTTGACAGTGACACAGCTTGGTGAATCTGGTCTGTCCTCACCCTATGTTCCTTTCCCCCGGGGGTATCAGGGCAATTCCTGGCAAAGCGTCATTTCCTCTACCCTGAGTATCTCTGAAGGATGGGAATGCTTTGCAAATATCATTGGAGCACCGCCCTCAAGCAAAAGTTAACAGTAATTGCTGAGCAAAATAAAGCACCCAGCTGTAGTCATTGAGACATGGCTGAGTGCTGTTTAACCAGTAGGTGGAAGCAGAAGTGACAGGTGTCCCTGGGGGCTAAGCCTTGAGGACCCATGGACTCCTGTTTGCCCATTGTCCACCATGGTGGCTGGCAGAGCAGGGAGGGACGATTTGGGAACGGAGAAAGGAACAGCCCACAGGTCTCAGATGCCTCTGGGTTTCCCCCTGGGTTTCCAGGCACTGTGGGAGGGTCCCACACCTGGCTGGAGGGGTCACCAAGGCAGTTCAGCCCGTCCAGACACCACTGCCTCAAAACCAGCTAGCCTGCTGTGCTTGGCCCGGAAACGGAAACAAAGTGCTGTTATTTTAGGCCAGTAAGTTTCGGGTAGCATTGTTGCACACCAGTAGAGGAGCAAAAATCATTATTCTCCATTTCATTCCTCAAATGGCTCAGAATTAGACTTTTTGTGTTTAGATTGGAGGGTCCCAACAGTGGGGAGTCGATAGGTCTGATGAGTCTCATAGCATGAAAGTCGCACCCCCCCCCCATCTCCATCTTCCCTGCAGGGAGCCCTGCTCTCTCCTCGAGTATCTGCCTCTAGTTTCCCACTGACAGCTCTCCCCTGGGGTCATTTCGGAAGTTCACCAGGACCGGTGTAGACCTGGGAACTTCATCAGACTCAGGTTCAAGCTTGATTTCCTGCCAAATGAGGAGAGACAAATGTGTTTGGCTGGAGGCTCCTTTCCATTCCATTTGCAGACTCAGGAGAGGGCCGGCTCAGCTGGAACCACTGCTTCTGGGAGCTGGGAGGGCCTTGGTGACCCCTGGGGACCCCAACCTGTTCCCAGGCCCTGCAATAGCCTGAAAGCTTGTGTCCCCAAGTTCTTCTTGAAATCCTAACTCCCGTTGAGGTGACGCTGGGGGGGGGGTGTCCTTTGGGAGAGGTCCTGAGGCCAGGCAGGCATGGTGTCAGTGCCCCTCACAAAGGCTGGAGGGGTAGCTCAAGGTGGTGCCTGACACCCGCACAGGAGCCTCCCGCGTGTGAACGCGCTTGTACACCCTCCTCTGCCTGACAGTGCTGGGAGGGGGACGTTCACTAGTGTGTGTGGGGGGTCTGTGAGCAGGGGAGGGTCCGTGGGAGGGTCCATGCATGGGGGGGGGTTCTCTGGGAGGGGTCTGTTGGGTGGCGGAGGAGGGTCCAGCGGGCCTTCGTGCAGGGGCGGGGGGGTGGAGGAAGCATTTTCCCGAGTGAGGGTCTGCATTCTCCTGGCGTGATTTCAGGGCTCTTGTGGTTGGCAGGGATTGGACAGTGCCTGGGTAGATTTTCCCAGGACTGCTGGCTGTGGCTTCTTTGAAAAGTACAGGACAGCAGAAAGGGTTTTCCTGACCCTGGGGAGGGAGGGGGTGGGCACAGCCTCTGGACCTCCTCGGTACCGCGGTGATGGCCCTTGGCCTTGGTGTCCCTGAAGGCCACTCTCCACTCTGCCTGCACTGCACTTTGGTTCCCGGTTCCCAGGAGTTTCTCCTCGGTGAGGGAGTTTGGAAGCTGCAGGGGCCTTGTTGGGGTGGCTGGTTTGTGGGGTTGGGGTGCTTCTGAGCTGTGGGACCCTGGCACCTGCCTGCTCCCTTGTGCGAAGCTGCAAATGGAAGGCTCTGTCTCCACGGTCCTGCTCCGCTTCCCGTGCTACTCGGGGTTGGGCTCCATAGGCTTCCAGCTGCAGGTGGTTGGACCCTGACCTGCCTGTCACCAGGGTTCATGCGAGCCCTCGGCCCTCCGGGTTCGAGTTGGGGATTGTCAGTGGGTGGTCAGTTTTGCTGTCCAGTCCAGTGTGTGTTGCTTCTGGGAGATAAACAACAACACCCCACTGCCACCATCTTCCCTGAATCTTCCTTGAACCATCGTTTACCTCTGTAAGGAAACGTGGGCCAAGGTCGTTTATAGAAAAGGTCAAACGCGTGTCATGTCCATCTCTCTCCACAGACCCCACCTGGAATGTATTCCTGTGCGTCGGGTGGAAGAGCACACATCACACTGTTGTACAAGATATCACTCACTCAAATTCGGATTCAGTGTGCCTCTCTGGTTCCAGAGTTCTCTAGAAGTCTGATCTCCAGAATTTCAGGGCTACAGGCTGCTCTGGGGATTAGGAAATAATTTTCCCCTCCTCCTAGCGAATGTGGAGTGAACGTGGCCCACGTGGGGCTCTACCCTCTCCAAGTAGGATATGTAGCCCCAATCAGCACACACCACCAAGTGGGTCGGAAGCTGGAAATCAATGTATTTTTAAATATTTTATTTATTGATTTGATATATAGAGAGAGGGACAGAGAGAGCACGAGCAGGGGGAGAGACAGAGGCAGAGGGGGATGCAGCTCCCAGCTGAGCAGGGAGCCCGATGCGTGGGCTCGATCCCAGGACCCTAAGGTCATGACAGGAACAGAATTCAAATGCTTAACCATCTGAGCCAGCCAGGCGCCCCTGGAAGACAATTTGGAAGGAAATGTGTGATACATTAGGTTTCAGTTGTTGCTGTAAAAAAATGACCCACCATGACGGGCTTAAAACGATGGGGTTTTGTTATAGTACCGGAGATCAGAAACCTCGACCAAGGGCCAGTTCCTCTGAAGCCTCCAGGGGAGAATGTGTCCTCCCCATTGTCCAGCCTCTGGAGGCAGTGGCGTTCCTCAGCTGGAGCCCCTCCTCTTCCAAGCTAGCAGTGCAGTACTGTTTCCTTTCTCTGGACTCTGCCCCCTCACATCTGCTGTCTCACGCTCTGACCCTCCTGCCTCCCCCTTACAGGGACCCCTGGGCAACCCTGGGCCTGGCAGATCCTGTGGCCTCAGCCACCAGCAATGCCGAGAAAAAGACTGGGGCCAGAGGGGTGAAGCATGGGACTCTGGCCAAGGTGAGAACACAGGGGTCAGAGCAGAACTTCCCCAGCCCCACTCCTGCATCTGGGGCAGGCACTGCTCCAGGGAGTTCGGGGCCTGGACGTCTGAGGAGCCTACAGCCTTGCCCCGGGGGATCACGCTCTGGGGTGGAAGCAGAACTCAGAGGGTTTGGTGTGGGCGTGGGCGTGGCAGGTGTGTGGTCCCCACAGAGCCATGGGCACTGACGGGCCGGTCCAGCAGGGGGGCTGCCTCTGAGCCCCTTCTCATGGGACTGGTGTGTAGGAGAGCTCTCGGGGTAAACAAGCTGCACTCGTGACTAAGGGCCAGGTTTTCCCGTGCGTCCGTCTGGCACCTGGTCCGTGGGGTGTTCGGGGAGGTGGTTCCCTGCCCTGCTGGTCCTGCTGAGCACGGTCTGAGCCACCCCCGGGGCCGACTGGAATTTTCCCTGGCGGTCATTTCTGTTTAATCCTGTTTATTATTTTTCAGCCACATGGTGTAACACAGGTCAAAAAGTTTTACAAAACTGTTGCTTTATTACGGGAAGAAGCCAGATGGACTTCTTTCACTTGGTGATCGGCGTTCCGGGTTCCTCTGTGTCTTTCGTGGCCTGATAGCTCATTTCTTTGTGGTGCAGAATAACAGCCATTGTCTGGATGAATCCATTCACTTATCAATTCGTCAACGGAAGGATATCTTGGCTACTTTCAAATTTCGGCAATTATGAATAAAGCTACTGTGAACAGCCACTGTGGGTTTTTCTGTGCATGTGTTTTCAACCCCTTTGGGTAAATATGGAAGAGCACGGTGGCCGGATTGTCAGGTGAAGACTATGTTTAGTTTTGTGAGCAAGCCCCACACTGCCCTGCAAAGCGGCCGCACCCCTCTGCTCTCCCGCGGGCAGTAAGTGGGGGCCCCTGTGGCTCCACACCCTCGCCAGCACCCGGTGTGGTCGGCGCTCCGGGTCTGGGCCGTTCTCGTTGGGCAGTGGTGTCTCGTTGTTGTAATGCGCATTTCCCCGATAACTGGGATGTGGAGCATCTTTCCTAGGCTTCCTTGTCATCCTGATGAATTCTGATGTAGTTTCCAACATTCCTAGGGGGAAAAAGGAGATGATTTTTTTTCAAGTTTTCTGGCCAATTGAAGAGGTAGCAGCTATGTGTTCACATGGCAGATGGTGTGTCCCTGGGACATGGGTACGTGGGACTCCACAGACATCAGGAGAAGGAGTTTCCACAAGGAGACACAGCATACTGAGCTCTAAGTATTTTGACTTTAGGTCATCACGAGGCACTCCTTTCAGTTAGAGAGGTCAAGAGCTGTTGTTTTAACCACTGGCAAGAGGAAGCTTCTGCAAAGACTATCCATATGAAGAACTGGAGGGTTTTTTTTTTTTTCTTAATATTTTATTTATTTTGAGAGGGGGAGAGACAGCACGAGACAGGGGAGGGCCAGAGGGAGAAGCAGACTCTTCCTGAGCGGGAGACCGATGTAGGACTTGATCTGGAGACTCCAGGATCATGACCTGAGTGGAAGGCAGACGGTTAAGGGACTGAGCCACCCAGGCGCCCCAAGAACTGGAGTACTGAGTACAATGTTGTTCCTTCCCTTTAACAGGACATCCTGTATTGATAAACAGAAGTGTGTGTGTGTGTGTGTGTGTGTGGTGTGTTTACGTGTAAGCAAGGACACCACTCCTCCAGATTTGTTCAAACTGGTTCAACGCTCTGTTTCAATTCAAGTCAGATGCTGGTTTGGAAGGATTTTGGTGTCATGTGTCACCTACAGTCTAATGATCCAAGCTGACTGAACGTCTGAGTAAGAATTTATTTCTTTTTATATCATGTTTACTTGCTGAAAGCGACTTTTTTTAGAGAACGAAGGTAAATGCCGCACATTTCAATTTAAAATGTGAAATGAACAGGGCGCCTGAGTGGCTAATTAAGGGTCTGACTCTTGATTTCGGCTCAGGTCATGATCTCAGGGTGGTGAGACCGAGCCACAGGTTGGGCTTCACCCGGGTCCATGGACTCTGCTCAAGATTCTCTCTCTCTCTCTGCCTCTCCCCCAACCCCGTGCACGCTCTCTCTCTTTCTGCCAAAAAAACAGAAAAAAGAAAAAACAGTGAAATGAAGTATATTTTCTTGTCAGTAGACACAAAAATATGTGAGTTTTTCTTTTCCCCCATCAACAGAGTTTACTGAGCTGACCTAGTGTCTTTGCTGAGCCCACGGGTTGAGCACGTAGTGGACCCTGAGCGTGCCCACTTCCGCCTGCCGCAGCTCTCCCGGCCTCCAACGCCAGCCCGGATTCTGACGCCCTCCACCCGTGGTCTTCCTTCCCACAGCTTCACCTCCCGTTTGTCTGACGCCCTGAAGCTCCTCTCTTCTTAATTCCGTTAACCTGTTGTCTGTTTCTGCCTTGCACACGTGCTTGGGGCTCCTTCCAACGTGACCACCAAGCCCTTTCTCTCCAACAATTACAACAGGCCCCGGACCAAGTGTCCACGCAGCTTTGTGAGCAGGCTGCCGGCTTCAAACTCAAACCACTTACGAAAAAGTCTGCACTACCTGAGTTAACATACACTCGTCTGACTTGGGTTTACCCCGCAGTGACGAGGACCTGATTCAGGAGACAGATCCTCAGCGCCCTCCATGCCGGCCCTGCCTCGGAAGCCAGGACCCCAGAGAGGAAGAAGCCAGAAAGAACCAGGTCCTGGAGTGCGCGGAGCCTGCCGTCCTCTGCGGAGTCAGAAGTCAGGCCGCGAGGATGGACAGGTGGGCGCAGGGCGACATTTGCAACGCGCATCACTGGCTGGGTGTGCTGGGTGCGACTGAGGGAGGAGGAGGAAGGAAGTGAGGGTGGTGAGGGCACAGGTGCATGGGAGGAACGAGCACTCCTGTATCCGCGGGGGCATCCCCAGGCCCCGGTGCACGCCAGAAACCACAGAGCCCACCCAGCCCTGTACGGACTGTTTCTCCCTGTACACAAAGTGTGATGTATCCACGAGACCATGATGCACAGAACTAGTAATAGGACAGTGATGAAGCACTGCAGCTCTGCTGTCTCCCAGGATATCTTGTCCTGCACTCACCCTGTTCCCCACTGTGTGGAGGTGAGAGGCCCCAAGCCCCGAGCCTTGGGGAGCAGAAGAAGGAGGGGAGCGGTGCAGGCACAGTGACTCCTGACCCTCCAGCAGAGACCGCGGTTGCCGGGGTAACTGAGACTCGGAAAGCCAAGCTGGAGCACGAGGAGGGTGCTGTATTCACACTGCGGAGGGACCAGTAATTCGGGCCCACAGAGCGAGGCCCGGAAGGTGGGCATCTGCGGGGAGATTGGAGGCACAACAGGCATAGCGGGCATCCTGAGCATGGCGGTGTTTACCTTTCCAAAAGCACCCCACCTGCTGTGTAGACAGTGGGTGCAGGGAGACAGCAGGGGACCCAGGAACAGGGTCTCCAACCTCCCGGAACAGACACGGTACTCAGACCTGGGGGAGTAGCGGGCGGACTGAGAACTGCTCAGATTTGGGATCGTGGTGAAGGAAGAGTCAACAAGATTTGCTGCTGGATTGAATGTCCATATTTTTAAAAAACCGGATTTACGGAAAGTTCGTAAGGCTTGGGCCTGAGCAGGTGCTGGTTTCTGCCGAACAGAGCAGGGGCAGGAAGGCCACGTGGAGATGTCCAGTAGGAGGCTGGATCCTGAGCCCTGAGAACAGTGCAGAGCCCACAGATCTGTGAGTCTGTCAGCTTCATGTTGGGATGGACGCCATCACCTGAGTAGTGAGGGAGAGAGAAAGATTGTGTGCTGGGGTTTTCTAGTATTTACGGGCTGGAAGAGAGCAAGGGTCCAGCCGGGGGGCCAAGGACACAGAAGGAAAACCGGAGAAGTGGGGTATCTTGGAAGCCAAGTGGAAAAACAAAAGAAGTTCAGGGAAAAATCATTAAAAAAAAATTGGTTTCTGTAAAGTTAGCCATAGTGTCCAAATACCATGGAGAGGAAGAAGATATGGACTGAGGTTGCCATTGGGTTTTGCCTATGGGAAGTCGACAGAGATTTTGTTGAGAGCGGTTTCATGCAGGCCCCGGGTTGGAAGCCTGCTTGGTTCCAGAGAGAACGGAAGGGAGAGTGTGCAGTTCTCCTGGAGAGCTTGCAGCAAACAAGAGAGGAAAAGTGAGTGGCATTTGGAAGGAGGCATGTGATTGTCAGTGAGTAATGCCGGGTTTGTGTTTGATTTCTGCTTTGATTTTGGACAGAGATCAGCATGTCTGCGTATTGATGGGTTGGTCGAAGAGAAAGAAAACAATAAAGCCCTGGGGTTATGGAAAGACCTGCTTGATATATGCAGATTCTCTTTAGTAACAGGCAGGAATCCTCTCATCATCATTTCCACCTTGTACCGGGGGTTCTCGGGGCTCCCTGGTTTGTCCCTCGTTTGAACTGCTGGCGAACCAGCCACTGTGGCTGTTATCAAACACGACTACCTCGTCGTCTTCTGGACTCGTGCATCTTCTGCACTTGGCACAAACCTAGATGGCGGGGCCGGCCTCAGATACGCCCACCCCTGCATGCCCCACGCCTTGCTAGCCCAGAGCTGCGTCCGACACATTACTGAGAGCCTCAGCTCCAGCGTCATTTGGAGGAACATGTCAATCTGTCTCAGTGCACGCAGATCAACTTTGTCCTGAATTCCCTGCCCGAGGGGAGAGAGGAGCCGGCCCAGGGCAGCCTTCCCAGCAGTGGACTGGTGTCCGGTTTCCTTAGCCAGATGCTTCCCTGGCCGCACAGACTGCATGAAAACCATGGTCCTTGCCCTCAGTGCCAAGAGGGTGGCTTGGAAAAGCAAACTCTGGAGAGAAATTCAGATTCGACTTCAAAGGAACTTGCAGTCTGTGCAGATGTGTTTTTCCCAGTGGACGGTCTTGAGAGGACCAAAAGGCCTCAGCGGCGTCTTGTCTGAGGCTGACTACGAAGAGGGGAGGTGTGCCAGACTGTCCTCAGCGCCACCCAGACGACATTTCCGGTCCAGCCACGAGGGGGACACCGGACGCTCATTTCTCTGTGCTTTTAAGGGTTTGAAGGAAGGGTGCTCTAATGTTGGAGTCAGAAATGTTAAGAAGACAGGCGCATGCTGACATTTTAACAGCTTGCTTTTTTACCTGTTGTTAAAGAAGAGATCGTTGCAGGGAGACGTTTCCAACAGAAGGAACTAGAAGGCAAGCTGATTCAGGACAGATTTAAGTAGCATGTCAGAAACCAACAAAAACCAGAAGAAGGTGAACACGAATTGACTTTAAGCGACAGTGACAGGCAGAATGAATGTTCTTTGACATACCTAAGATTTGAAAATGAAAGCAGGTGTTTCTGCATGTACGTGAATTACGTTTGTGTCTTTTGCATCTTGTCTGACTGCATCCCAACTCCATCCTGCCGTGAGTCCCTGGCGTTTCCTCTGTGGATGGGCCTGCAATGGTCTCTGTAATCAGAGTGTATCCATGGAAACGAAGAATGAATTCGAACATTAATCCATCCTGCTTCCCTCTTTCTTCCGCTTTGTAGCTCTGTCCCTGGGCACCACCCGCTGCACCCCAGCACACGCACGCACACGTGCACACACACAGCACACACACACGTTGCAGGTGCACCTGGAAACTCTTAGGGCATCACCCCAGGTGCCAAGCCACTCCGTCCCTCCCAGGGTGATGGGTCAGCCCGCACATAAACACCCTTCTGAGTCTGAGGACCCCAGGTTGTAAAGCTCACTGAGAACGTGCATCAACATGCGGGAACCAAAGTTCAGCCTTTTTATCTCATTGTGTCTGCTAATAGAGGTCCGCACAACGGAGGCCTTTATTTTCATTTTTTCATTTTTTAAAAAGATTTTATTTATTTATTTGTCAGAGAGAGAGAGAGCACAGTTGGGGAGCAGCAGGCAGAGGGAGAAGCAGACTCCCCACTGAGCAGGGAGCCCCATGTGGGGCTGGATCCCAGGACCCTGGGATCATGACCTGAGCCGAAGGCAGACGCTTCACCGACTGAGCCACCCAGATGTCCCATGGAAGGAGGGCCTTTAAGGGGTGGCTAAGGTAAGCAGAGGCCGCCAGGTGGCCCTAATCCAGCAGGGCCAGGGTCCTTATAACAAGAGTAGGTGAGGACCCGGGAGAAACCGTGTCTGTAGGGCAAGGAGTGGCCAGGCCCGGAGCTCAGGCTTCCGCCTCCAGGACGTGAGAGGGGCAGGTCCTGTTTCAACCGCTGTCTGTGCTCCCTTGTCGTGGCAGCCGAGCTGACTCCTACAGACTGTAAAATAATAATGTCCTTATGTTCACTTAGCCACTGTATAGTACATCCTTAGCTTTTGATATAGTTTTCAATGATTCATTAGTTGCTGAACATAATAATAAAAAAATAATAATTTCCCTAATTTATCTTCTTTTTTTTTTTTTAAAGATTTTATTTATTTATTTGACAGAGATAGACACAGCCAGCAAGAGAGGGAACACAAGCAGGGGGAGTAGGAGAGGAAGAAGCAGGTTCATAGCGGAGGAGCCTGATGTGGGTCTTGATCCCATAACGCCGGGATCACGCCCTGAGCTGAAGGCAGACGTTTAACCGCTGTGCCACCCAGGCGCCCCCTTAATTTATCTTCTGTCCTCATTTTTCCTACTTTATCTTCCAGGTGCTTCCTCCACGTCCCCGGGCAGAGACGGTGTGCGGGTGAGGCAGTGCCCAGTCTTCTCGTGAACGGCGGACAGGCAGCGTGTTTACTCCTTCCTCGGGAGCTGTGCCCCCCAGGACATACCGCGCCCCTGTGAATGGTGAGGGCTGAAGGGATTTCAGCAGAAACCTGTACTCTCAGGCTTCATGACTGGTGAGTGCTTACAGGCGTTTGGTTATTTCTGCTGTTCCAATGGAGTTGTTGTAGCCTAAATAAAGCCATCTGTCCATTAGCAACCACATTGGTCACCTTCATCTTTACACCGTTGCCATGAGACCCAAAGGCTACGTGGAAGTGAGACATTATTGCGGTCGTGACAAACAGTCGGTCACAGGAGCATTCGTCCCACCGTACATGTGCTGGTTGGTCCTCAAACTCTTCTGAGAAACAGGGGAGGACGGCATCACGCTTTCGATTTCACAGGTGTGGAAACAGCCTCAAGGAGGCCAAGGGCTTGCAGAGTCACACAGGGAAAAGAGACATACTCACACATCCCCGTGCCAGGCACCAGGCCGGTTCTCAGCCTCGGCCTGGCGGAGACAGCATATGTCACACGTGTTCCAGCCAGGATGAGTGAGTGGCTGGGATGGTTCTGAAGGTCATCCACAGACAGGACATGCACATGGGAGTGGGAGGGCCTTGTCAGAGAAGAGAGATGCATGCTGTCACCAGGTGCTGGTGAGCGGCTCTCTCAGATGCCTGTGTGGAAGAGGCTGGGACTATCCTGAGGCGTTGGAAACGAGAGGGAGAGGAAGGAGGGCCTGAGTGATAGACATGCATGGCGAGAGGAACTCAGGCGGGTCGGAGGGCAGGACGGAGGTAGTGTCAGTCAGAAAGTCCCAACAGGAGACCAAGGGTGTGGTGGGAGCAGAGCTGGAGGAAGAAGTTCTAGAATGATCCGTGCTCCGAGCCAAGGGAACATGCAGTTGAATCGGGTTCATTTTTAGCAGGTTTCTTAGCAATTAGGCAGGTGTCATCACAGAAAGAATCAGTTATTTGAAGGATCTTAGGTGAAAAGACACAAAATAGCTCTCATGTCATCATTGCCACTGTGGATTTTTTTAAGGAAGCTCTTTATCTTACAGTTAAAAAGCTTTTTTCCCCTCGCCCCTGCTTCTGACTCAAAAGCCCCATCTGTGCTGATGGGAGTTATGAATGCTTTGTGCAGGGAGAATACACTGCATGAATAGGGACAGTAATTTTAGGGCTGATTGAGCGCAGAAGGCACTCAGATTACATTCTGCAGAAAGAAGCTGGTGTACAATCCAAAAATTGGCCGTGTAAGGTGGTGTTCAGAATGAATGCCAGAAATAGCCTGTTTTTAGTGCAATCAGTCACCACACACCCTTTTTCTTAAAAGCTTAAAGAAATAGAAAGGCATGCACAGCCCCAAACCTTTCTCTTTCGTCCAAGGTGCTGGTTTGTGAGGCCCGGACCACACCAGGAGGGAAGGGTTCCAGGACATGAGGCGTGCATGTTTTCAGCCCCGCGAACTGGTTCCCTGGGTGACACCATGACCTTGTGAGCCAAGAGTGAGCATCTAAGAGATGGGCGTCTCACGGACTACCTGTGCAGCTTCTAGAACAATCCTCCCCTTTCCGAGGTCAGCTGAGGGAGGCCTGTCCTTGGGCCCTGTCACTGGTGAGCCACGTGGCCCTGGGCATGTGCCGAAGGAGGGGAGGGCTGCTCTCCCCCCGTGTGATACCCGGGTCAGCCCAGCAGCCCATTGTACAGGTGATGACACTGAGGCCCGTGCACGTGAGCTGTGATGCCCAGTCTCACCTTGGGGAGAATCTGCGTCCATCCCTCCTCCAGGAAGACTGTCCCCACCAGCTGAACAGCAGTGAGAAGGGCCTGTGGCCGACAGCGTTGGCTTCGGTCCCATTTCCCTCACGGGATCAGCAGCCTCCACATTGGGCACTGGGCGGGCATCAGCCGTGCACCCACTGGAAACGGGGCACCCGCTGCTGTCCGGGTGCTTTCAGGGGCGCCCGTGTGTGTAGGATGAGTCGGGCACAGCTGCTCACTTCCTGTGGGGGACGCAGAGACCCCTCGACCCCAGCATCCCTCCTCCACCCCGACCCCTGCCAGACACGTCCTGTGTTACAAGTGAGTGTTTCAGACACATTCACAAAGATTATTGCCCGCAGTGGTCAAGGCCTCTGCTTACAGCAGTGTACGGAATGTCGTGTTTTTGTGACGGATTCGTGGAGGGCCCACAGTTCACTTCCCTCTGCTCACAGACTGAGCACCTGCTCACTGTCCCTGAGCTCCTTTTCCTACATCGGGCCAATTCAAATGCCTTCAACCTCCCCACCCCCGACCGGAGTCAGAGCTGCTGTCTGCGTGGCCTCTTGCTTAGGACTGATGTTTGGATACTTGTTTAAACATCTGTCTTCCCCATTCTGCAGGGAGCACCTCAGTACAGGGAAAGCCTCGTGTGTCTGGGAGTTGCACACCACGGCGCTGGCACAAAGTGGGGCTGTTAAATTTGCTTCTTCTTTTTCCAAGAAAAGAAGGGTTCGGGAGGCACAGTGCTAATGGGTGACATGTGTTAGGAAAAGCTAAGTACAACTGTCCTGGTGAGCTAGTGGATGGAACCCTCCGCCTCCGTCTCCCCCACTTCCTCTGCCTGTCTAGCATCCCCTTGCTCTTCCCCAAAGCAGGCACGTGGGTGACATCTGAGCGTGTAATTGGGGCGGGGCTGCCCCTACCTGTGTTTCTAGGGGGGCGTAGAAGCTAGGTCTACCCTAGGGGTGTTCTCTACTTCCTGACCGCTGGGAGTGGTTCGAGATGGGCAGCTGAACCTAGCAAGACCAATATGTGTTCTAACCAAATTTGCTAGAATTACTGAGGGGAATCCCCTCTTTTTCTGATGTCCTACATACAAAACATCATGAAAGCCCCAAGCTTGGACCCAGCTGGTACCATTCTGTGAAGCTGGGACGCCATCTGTACCTCACACGCACAGACACGTGTATGTGTGTATATGTGCATGTGCGTGCACGTGTGTGTAATCATGTGTGTTCTAAATCTCTCTGTTTCAATCTGTATCTCTGTCTCTGTCTCTCTACCTCTGTCTCTGTCTCTATGAAAGGCAATTTTTTTTTTGAGTTTATTTTTTTAAGTCATCTCTATAGCCAACATGGGGCTCGAGACCTCACAACCCCGAGATCAAGTGTCACACGCTCTACCGACTGAGCCAGCTAGGCACCCCTAAAAGTGTCTTGTTTCCAGATCTCCTCTGGCCAGTGGTTTAAGCCTCTCGAGGCCTGTGGCTACTTGCTGGGCCTCAGTACGGGTGGGATGGCTCCCTCTGCCTTGTTCTGCCCACACTTTCATGTAACACGACAGACAAGAAATAGCTATTTGCTCTCATGAATTCTCCTTGCCAAAATGAGAGATTTTTAAAAATTGAAGCCACTGGGGCACCTGGGTGGCTCAGTCAGTTGAGTGTCTGCCTTCGGCTCAGGTCATAATCCTGGGGTCCTGGGATCGAGTCCTGCATTGGGCTTCCTGCTCAGAGGAGTCTGCTTCTCCCTCTCCTTCTGCCTGCTGCTCCCCCTGCTTGTGTGCTCACTCTCTCTCTCTGTCCAATAAATAAATAAAATCTTAAAAAAAAAATTGAAGCTGCCAGGGCTGATACCGGAGTGGAAAAAATTACATTGCATGCTGTGGAAAAATTAGGAATTCTTCCAGAGGAATGGGAGAAAAAGGGGCCACCTTAACATATCCAAGTTCGAGGATGTTCTAGGGAGTACAGGCATGACAGGGACATAGGATATGCTTTCCGGGTGGCTCCCAGGAAGGCCACCACTGGGATAGTACCATGGACTGAGCACAGCAGGGGGTCGGCGGGGGGACGTGAGGATGGGCGTGGCGTGGGAAGTCTAGCAGCGAAGAGCCTCCGGTGGGCAGAGCCAAGCGAGGCGCAAAAGGAGAGCTGGGGGGGGGGGCAGGCCACTGCAGCTGTGATGGGGCAGATGGTATGCTCACCTGCACTAGGGAAGGGGAGGAGGGCAGGGTGTGGGGTGGGCATGGAATTCGTGCCCTTACGGTCCCCTGACAAGTAGGACCTGTATGCAACATCCAGCAAAAAGGAGGCAGAGAAGTTTCAAGTATCTTTCCCAGCTTCCTTGAGATTTCTGGTTCCAGCCCTACGGGGTATTTTACCTGGCAGGGATGCTTTTTCCTGACTAAATCCTTTGTAGTAAAGAGCACACAGGACATCACCCCGCACCTGAACCGAAGCGGAGTCCCAGAGCTGTAATGATAAAAACAGCGTGTTCTGGATGGCTGGGGTGACAGTGCTAAGTCCCCAAGGTGTATTTGCCTCTCTGATTCCTGGACACAAGAGGTCATGAAGCTCTCTTCACTGGCAGTAAGTCATTTCTCTCTGAAGCCACGTAATCTGGGAAATCAACACTCCTGAGGGACTAAGGCAACTTGCCGGCATGTCCGGTAACTCACCGAAACCCCAGAGAAAAGCCTGCACGTGTCCCAGAAGCTTCGCACTGCTGAGGCCACGGTGGGGGGGGGGGGCTCACGGACACCAGCCTCAGCTTGTCAATCAAGATGGATGTGGCCTAAGAATTTTAGTTTTTAGGAAAGGAGACTAAGGGAATAATTAGAAGCACAAATATTCACATCCAAAGATATTTGTCACAGTGTTGTCTATCACGGGAAAATTATTGGACAATCTGAGTTCAAAACGATGAATTAGTTAAATATAAACCATATATAAATGCAATGAAATGTTACCTAATCATTAAAATTGTTTCAAAAAAGTTGTATCTACTGGAGGAATGTTAAGTGGGAGGGGAATACAGCACTCCACATGAAATATTGTAACATTGTGAGTGAGCACGAATGTTCACTGTGGATACCCATGAGTATTGCACAGAGAAAAATCAGAAAAAACCCACCAACTATACATATTTCTAAGTTACATTTATGTTAGTGTTATGGGTATGGGTCATTTGAATTTTCTTCCTGTACTTTGCTGTATTTTCCTAAATTTTATTGAGACTGGATTACTTTTTTTTTTTTTTAAGATTTTTATTTATTTATTTGACGGAGAGACAGCCAGCAAGAGAGAGAACAGCGGGAGTGGGAGAAGCAGGCTCCCAGCGTAGGAGCCTGATGTGGGGCTCGATCCCAGAACACTGGGATCACGCCCTGAGCCGAAGGCAGACGCTTAACGACTGAGCCACCCAGGCGCACCAGAGACTGGATTACTTTTTTAATCAGGTTTTTTTTTTTTTCTTGAACATGTCACTTAACCACCGAAAAATCTCAAATTTCTCAAGTTAAGCCAGTAACTTTATTGATGTCTTCATATATTTTTTCCTGTTCTGGTTAATGCATCTGATAAGAGTTGTGTTGAATGAACTCTACAATCCTTTCTGACATGATGATCTGGTATATACACTAGTGAAAAGATTACCATAGTTAAGCGAAGCACCGTATCATCTGCTCACATGGTTGCCATTTCTTTTGTGATGAGAGCACCTGAAACATACTCTCTCAGTGAATTTCCAGTGTTCAATACGGTACTATTAACTGAAGTCACCATGCTGTGCACGAGATCCCCAGAACTTGCCTGATATCTGGGATCAGGTATTCTTATTTCTTATTAAAATTTCTTATTAAAATTCTTATTCTTCATCACTCTCCTTATTTACCACACTTAGCTTAAAAGTGACTCAGCCTTCCAAAATATACAGTTTTCCCTGAAATGACTAAGGTTTGCTACCAGAAAGCAGATCTTAATGAACTCAGCAGCGGCTGGAGAGGCCGTTATGAATTCAAGAACAGTGGTGTGCTCATTGGAACTGGTACCTGGGTCTGTTTTCAAAGTTATCACTTAAATGTAGATATTTCTGTATTTTTTAAAAAGCAGACTTTTTTTTTTTAAAGATTTTATTTGTTTATTTGACAGAGATAGAGACAGCCAGCGAGAGAGGGAACACAAGCAGGGGGAGTGGGAGAGGAAGAAGCAGGCTCACAGCAGAGGAGCCTGATGTGGGGCTCGATCCCATAACGCTGGGATCACGCCCTGAGCCGAAGGCAGACGCTCAACCGCTGTGCCACCCAGGTGCCCCAAAAAGCAGACTTTTTAAAAAAAACTGTTATCTTTTTAAAAAAAGGTTTATTTATTTATTTATTTATTTATTTATTTATTTATTTATCTGACAGAGAGAGAGAAAGAGAGCACAAGCAGGGGCAGAGGCAGAGGGAGAAGCAGACTCCCCACTGAGCAGGAAGCCCGACGTGGGACTCGATCCCAGGACCATGGGATCCTGACCTGAACCAAAGGTAGACGCTCGACCCACAGGGACACCCAGGCACCCCTTGAAAATCAAACTTTACTGTAAAGTCCCATCTTACCTCCTTATTCCTCAATTCTGAAAACAGCCTCTTAAGAGACAATCTGAGAAGAAATCTAATTGGCACGAGAGAGGGATGACAGGAAGCAATCCTCCGCAGGTGGGATTCACGAAGGCCTTTGCGGCTGGGGGCACACTCCTCGCTCCGCAGGGCCACACGCCAGTACTCTGTCCTTGATCCTCGAGTTTCAGGTTGAACGAACATTTGNAGGAGGGGGAAGGGGAGGGGAGGAGGAGGGGGAGGAAGAAGGAGATGGTGCTCCCAGGCACCCGGACTCTGTTCCCGCTGTTCACCGGCTCGCCCTTCGGAATCCAAACGCGCCAGTCGTCAGCATGCTCTGCGTTCATCTTTGCACCGTGGATTTTACCCGGGTGATTATTCCCTCAGCCCACCAGAGCGCCATTTATTATCTCCCTGTTCTCCACTGTTTGTCTGCTTTTGCTCCATTTCCTTTTTGATGAGAAGCCCTGGGCCGATCTCTGGTCCCCCCGGGTGCTCACTTTGCCCCTGACGTGGGCGATGTCCCACCCCGGCGTCTGGGTCACTCTCTGAGCCTCGTGCCCCTGCACCTCCGGTGGTGGTCCGTCTCCACCTGGGGTGCTGCCCACGTTGGGTGGATCTGATGTGAGATACGCCACTGTTGATACCACAGGGAGCTACCTGGGAGAGACTCCATGTGGGAAACGCACGTGTGGGGGTTTGGGGGTGTTTTTATTTTAAGTGTTATTGGTAGAAATGAAAAATGTGAGCCCGAATCAAGCAAAAGTTGCTCTTGTTCAGCCAGAACGAGGCCCGAGGAAGGAAAACGCGCTCAGATGTAGCGAGCACCACACAGTGGTGGGTTTGGAGGGGACAGCATCGCACAGAAGGTTTGGGGCGTGACTGGGCGTAGGTTCCATGAGCTGGAGAAGCGCGTGCCCCTCAGTCTCCCGGTGGTGCGGTGGCCTGCACAGCGTTAGGATCCACGCCACCCCACTCGCCTCCTGCTGGCCTCACGGCAGGGAGGGAGTCGGGGCCCCTGGAGGGGGGCGGAGGGGCCAGGAGTCTCCCAGGCCCCTTCCTCCCCGACCCTGCGCTCTCACCACGGGCAGAGAAGCTGAGTCCACCCAGACGGATTGGGGTTCTCCCTCGGCTTCATGTCCTCTACACTAAAGTCTTGCAGACTCACGGGGGTGTGCATGCCGCAGACTGGGGCAGGACCTGCATGCAGAACGGGACCGGCTCCACTGCATGTGGCGACAGAGCTCTGGTAGCAGGTTGTGCAGGAGAAAGTCCCCCGCCAAGGTCAAGCAGGCCTCAGCTGTGCTCCCCTTTTCCCATCTGGACTCACCCTAGTTCTCCCTTGATATCTGACTCTGTGGGCAGCTTGGTGGCCTCCACCTCGCCTCATCCCACCAGAGCATGCAGGCAAAACACGCATACACACATAACATGCACATGCATACATACAGGCACACACAGACACCCCCACACACACATACACTTACGTAATACACATGAACACATACATACAAATGCACACACACAGGTGTCAGAGTTGGCCTCCGGTCCAGTACATTCTTACCTGTCAACCCGTCCATTATTCTGAGGGATTTATACAGCTAATGGGATGCTGTGCTCTGCCCTACACACCCAAGACCACCACTCACTTATTTCTGCCTTCACTGTACTCCCGTCAGTGACCACACCCAGGGCCACACTGCTGACCCACTGCCACCCGGCACTGCCTTCTCTGGGCCTGACAGCACAGCCAGATGAGGACCATTGGCCGAGACCGCCACCTCCACGTGGGTGGGGAGCTGCACTCTGCTGGAAGCTTCAGGACCTCTTGGCAGCCGCAAGATCTGAATCATGGAGCCATGGGACCCAGTCGTCCACCCGTGGGTTCTGCAGATAGAGGTGACTCAGAAATCCTCAGTATTTCTACGTAGTCTGTCCACTTACCATTGCATATAGGCATTACACGGAACTTTTGGTTCATGACATTCACTAATGTAATTTTCAATAAGGTGGCTTATCCACACATTAATATTTTCAAGAATGCTAGGAAGGGGAACATGCACCAAATCACGGAATAACGTGAAAGACGGTAAGACACATTTCAAAGGCTGATGTGCTATGAATGAAGGAATGGAAAACTTTATCACATACCCGCCATTTATTTTCCAGATTGCATGCCCATTTTTCTTGGACACCTCATTTACAGTCCCTGTGGTTCCTTGTTACGTTATTGATTCTCAATATATATCATCTTGTACACACATCTTGATTTCCAAACTAGGTGAAAATCCCCATTAGGGCACAGACAGTGGCCTATGTCTCTTTTAATACCTCTAGTATTAATACCTGTAGAATGTAGCGAAGTGTTCAAATATTGATTGATTGGCTAGTATATGATTGATTGATAAAGAGAAAAACTAATTTTTTTAAAGTGGTCGTCATTGAAAAAATCATATTAGATAAGATATTCTACCGCTTGACAATAGAAATGAGATGACCTAATTACTATAACTACCTGGTTAAAAATTCCTCCAATTAACTATCTTTGGTTATTCCTTATTTTATTAAACCTTTTCTTTCTAAGAAATCTCTTTTTAAAAAATTTATTTATTTGAGAAAGCAAGCATGAGTGGGGAGAGGGGCAGAGGGAGAAGCAGACTCCCTGCTAAGTGCAGAGCCCAACTCCGGGACTTGATCCCAGGACCCCGAGATCCTGACCTGAGCTGAAGGCAGATGCTAAACCCACTGAACCACCAGGCGCCCCTCTAAGAAATCTCTTGGTAATCTTGTTGGATACTTTACTTTGTCTCATTCAAGGAATTTTTCAATGGATAGACTATTTATTCTAATATTATTTGTGTCTTTACTTCATTGAAGGTGTGGTGCTGGATTTGGAGGACTCTTGCCATGCTAAAGGATGTAGTTTCTCATTTCCATATGTGTAGTCACTGAGCAAAGCCCTTCTCAGCAGCTTCGATGGTGAGATGAAAATAGTAGACACCAGATCTCATAAAATTTCAGACTCTAGGAGTCGAGGATGGGACTGCCTGCTTGCACAGAGGTGTGGCCGCCTGTGCCTCCTGAAGGGTGGGTTTCCAAGGCTGGGATGAGAACCTGGGACCGATTTAGAACCACCTACAATCCAAGATGTGCAGACCCAGAATAGCTCACGGTCTGACTCACTTGCTGTTCACGAGGTGATGGAGAGCAGCAGGGCATCCCTGTTGCCTGTGACTCTGAGCCTTCCTGTATCCTCCAGAATTCGTGAATGTTCTAGAACCAAAAGGAAAAGCAGAAAGACACACAGGAGAGAAAACACTACTTCTCAGATGGTCATTTATAGCTAGCATTCATAACTTCTTTGTAAAAACTTAAGTGAAAGATCTTACGGGTGCACCATGAGGACGCTGGCAGCCAGAGGGACGCCGCTGGCCCAGGCGTGGGGCGAGCGCGAGGAGCCAGCAGGGTGCACTAGCCGCCTTCAAAGAAGCAGATGACAGAAACGGCACCAAACCCCGTCGACTCCTCGTGTAGATCCTAATCTCCATGGAGAAGAAACCCCACTCCTTCTATGTTTAGACCCATGCTGTTTATTATTCATAGGAAAGGCATCTGCTGACTGATACTTGGAAAGACTATTAGGGAACGAGGGGGGTTGCCTTGGGTTCAAGACGCCACACACGCATGGGTCTGCCCCCCAGCTCTCTCGAAAGCAGGAGTGCCCACTGGCCCCGGGGTGAGGGCAGCACTGCCAAGGACCACGGCCCCCGAGGAGCCTCCAAGTCGGGATCCCTATCTGGAGGTTTTTCAGCCTGTTTGGCGCATAAAATTGGGTTTTAAATCTCCAGAAAATCGATTTTCAGGGAGGATGGCCGGTGATGCAGTGATTCTGGAATGGTGGGCTTGGGTGTACACAATGAACGCCCACCACAGAGAGGTTGCACCCAAATGACCAGCCCACCTACACCTGGATGCCTCCGGCTTTTCCAAGTAAACACGTATGTGTCCCCCGAGTGGACACACTGAAGCGTCTTTAAGTCAATCCTTTTCCATGCTGTTCTCATGCATCATGTCATCTTCATGAGCCATTTTGAAGTCGGTGAAAACACGTGTGTTTCTCTAATATTTTCAGGGAGAGAGGAGACCTTTTACATATCAGGATGTGTCATCTTTTGGAGAGGTTTTTTATTTTATTTTATTTTATTATATTATGTTAATCACCATACAGTACATCCCCAGATTCCGATGTAAAGTTTGATGCTTCATTAGTTGCGTATAACACCCAGTGCACCATGCAATACGTGCCCTCCTTACTACCCATCACCAGTCTATCCCATTCCCCCACCCCCCCCCCTCTGAAGTCTTCAGTTTGTTTCTCATAGTCCATAGTCTCTCATGTTTCATTCCCCCTTCTGATTACCCCCCTTTTCTTTATCCCTTTCTTCCCCTACCGATCATCCTAGTTCTTATGTTCCATAGATGAGAGAAATCATATGATAATTGTCTTTCTCTGCTTGACTTATTTCACTTAGCATTATCTCCTCCAGTGCCGTCCATGTTGCAGCAAATGTTGAGAATTCGTTCTTTCTGATAGCTGAGTAATATTCCATTGTATATATGGACCACAGCTTCTTAATCCAGTCATCTGTTGAAGGGCATCTCGGCTCCTTCCATGATTTGGCTATTGTGGACAATGCAGCTATGAACATTGGGGTGCATATGGCCCTTCTCTTTACTACGTCTGTATCTTTGGGGTAAACACCCAGTAGTGCAATGGCTGGGTCATAGGGTAGTTCAATTTTTAACTTTTTAAGGGACCTCCACACTGTTTTCCAGAGTGGCTGTACCAACTTGCATTCCCACCAACAATGTAGGAGGGATCCCCTTTCTCCACATCCTCTCCAACAATTGTTGTTTCTTGCCTTGTCTATCTTTGCCATTCTAACTGGCGTAAGGTGGTATCTCAGTGTGGTTTTGATTTGAATTTCCCTGATGGCTAATGATTTTGAACATTTTTTCATGTGTCTGTTAGCCATTTGTATGTCTTCATTGGAAAAGTGTCTGTTCATATCTTCTGCCCATTTTATGATTTGTTTATTTGTTTCTCGTGTATTGAGTTTGAGAAGTTCTTTGTAGATCTTGGATACCAGTCCTTTATCTGTGGTGTCCTTTGCAAATATATTCTCCCATTCCGTGGGCTGTCTCTTAGTTTTTTTGACTGTTTCCTTGGCTGTGCAGAAGCTCTTTATCCTGATAAAGTCCCATAAGTTCATTTTATCTTTTATTTCTCTTGCCTTTGGAGATGTGTCGTGAAAAAGGTTGCTCTGGCCGATGTCATAGAAGTTGTTGCCTATGTTCTCCTCTAGAATTTTGATGGATTCCTGTCTCACATTGAGGTCTTTCATCCATTTGGAGTTTATTTTTGTGTATGGTGTGAGAGAGTGGTCAAGTTTCATTCTTTTGCATGTAGCTGTCCAATTTTCCCAGCACCATTTATTGAAGAGACTGTCTTTTTTCCACCGGATGTTTTTTCCTGCTTTATCAAAGATTAGTTGCCCAAAGAGCCGAGGGTCCATTTCTGGGTTCTCTATTCTGTTCCATTGGTCGATGTGTCTGTTTTTGTGCCAGTACCATGCTGTCTTTGTGATCACAGCTTTGTAGTACAGCTCGAAATCCGGCATTGTGATGCCCCCAGCTTTGTTTTTCCTTTTCAACAGTTCCTTGGAGATTCGGGGCCTTTTCTGGTTCCATACAAATTTAAGGACTATTTGTTCCAGTTCTTTGAAAAATGTCCTCGGTATTTTGATCGGGATAGCATTGAAAGTGTAGATTGCTCTGGGTAGTATGGACATTTTAACTATGTTAATTCTTCCAATCCATGAGCATGGAATATTTTTCCATCTTTTTATGTCTTCCTCAATATCTTTCAAAAGTGATCTATAGTTTCTAGCATATAGGTCCTTTACGTCTCTGGTTAAGTTAATTCCAAGGTAACGCATGGTTTTTGGTGTTATTGTAAATGGGATGGATTCCCTAATTTCTCTTTCTTCAGTCTCGTTATTCGTGTATAGAAATGCAACTGATTTCTGGGCATTGATTTTGTATCCTGCCACCTTACTGAATTGTTCTATAACTTCTAATAGTTTGGGAGTGGATTCCTTTGGGTTTTCCATATAGAGTATCATGTCATCTGCAAAGAGAGACAGTTTGACTTCTTCTTTGCCGATTTGGATACCTTTGATCCCTTTTTGTCTTCTGATTGCTGTTGCAAGGACTTCTAGTACTATGTTGAATAATAGTGGCGAGAGTGGGCATCCTTGTCGTGTTCCTGATCTTAAGGGAAAGGCTTCCAGCTTTTCCCCATTGAGAATAATGCTTGCAGTAGGCTTTTCATAGATGGCTTTTATGAGATTGAGAAATGTACCCTCTATTCCTACACTCTGAAGGGTTTTAATCAGGAAAGGATGCTGTATTTTGTCAAATGCTTTTTCTGCATCAATTGAGAGGATCATATGGTTCTTGAGTCTTTTCTTGTTGATATGATGTATCACATTGATTGATTTGCGAGTGTTGAACCATGCTTGCATCCCAGGTATGAATCCCACTTGGTCATGATGGATAATCCTTTTAATGTACTGTTGGATTCTATTAGCAAGGATCTTGTTGAGGATTTTGGCATCCATATTCATTAGAGAAATCGGTCTGTAATTCTCCTTTTTGAGGGGGTCTTTGCCTGGTTTGGGGATCAAGGTAATATTAGCCTCATAGAATGAGTTTGGTAGCTTTCCTTCTGTTTCTATTTTTTGAAATAGCTTTAGGAGAATAGGTATTATTTCTTCTTTGAATGTTTGGTAGAATTCCCCAGGAAAACCGTCTGGGCCTGGAGTTTTATTATTTGGAAGGTTGTTTATCACTGACTCAATTTCTTCATAGTTAATTGGCCTATTTAAGAAATCTATTTCTTCCTGTTTCAGTCTTGGTAGTTTATAGGTTTCCAGGAAGGCCTCCATCTCTTCCAGATTGTTTAGTTTTTTGGCATATAGCTGTTGATAAAAGTTTCTAATAATCCTTGCAATTTCAATGGTGCTGGTCGTGACCTCTCCCTTTTCAGTCATAATTTTAATAATCTCAGTCCTTTCTCTTTGTTTTTGGACAAGTTTTGCCAGTGGTCTATCAATTTTATGGATTCTCTCAAAGAACCAGCTTCTAGTCCTGTTGATCTGCTCTACTGTGGTTCTGGTCTCTAATTCATTGATTTCTGCTCTAATCTTGGTCAACTCCTTCCTTGTCAGTGGGTTAGGCCTGTCCCTCTGTTGCTGTTCCAGTTTCTTGAGGTGAGAATATAGAAACTGCATTTTAGATTTTTCTATTCTTTTGAGTGAGGCTTGGATGGCTATGTATTTCCCCCTTAGGACTGCCTTTGCAGTATCCCATAGGTTTTGGACCGTTGTGTATTCATTCTCGTTGGTCTCCATAAATTGTTTAATTTGTTTTTTGATTTCCTGGTTTATCGAGTCATTCTTGAGCAGGATGGTTCTTAGCCTCCAAGTGTTTGAGTTTCTTCCAGGTTTTTCCTTGTGGTTGAGTNGGCCACGGTGGGGGGGGGGGGCTCACGGACACCAGCCTCAGCTTGTCAATCAAGATGGATGTGGCCTAAGAATTTTAGTTTTTAGGAAAGGAGACTAAGGGAATAATTAGAAGCACAAATATTCACATCCAAAGATATTTGTCACAGTGTTGTCTATCACGGGAAAATTATTGGACAACATCTGAGTTCAAAACGATGAATTAGTTAAATATAAACCATATATAAATGCAATGAAATGTTACCTAATCATTAAAATTGTTTCAAAAAAGTTGTATCTACTGGAGGAATGTTAAGTGGGAGGGGAATACAGCACTCCACATGAAATATTGTAACATTGTGAGTGAGCACGAATGTTCACTGTGGATACCCATGAGTATTGCACAGAGAAAAATCAGAAAAAACCCACCAACTATACATATTTCTAAGTTACATTTATGTTAGTGTTATGGGTATGGGTCATTTGAATTTTCTTCCTGTACTTTGCTGTATTTTCCTAAATTTTATTGAGACTGGATTACTTTTTTTTTTTTTTAAGATTTTTATTTATTTATTTGACGGAGAGACAGCCAGCAAGAGAGAGAACAGCGGGAGTGGGAGAAGCAGGCTCCCAGCGTAGGAGCCTGATGTGGGGCTCGATCCCAGAACACTGGGATCACGCCCTGAGCCGAAGGCAGACGCTTAACGACTGAGCCACCCAGGCGCACCAGAGACTGGATTACTTTTTTAATCAGGTTTTTTTTTTTTTCTTGAACATGTCACTTAACCACCGAAAAATCTCAAATTTCTCAAGTTAAGCCAGTAACTTTATTGATGTCTTCATATATTTTTTCCTGTTCTGGTTAATGCATCTGATAAGAGTTGTGTTGAATGAACTCTACAATCCTTTCTGACATGATGATCTGGTATATACACTAGTGAAAAGATTACCATAGTTAAGCGAAGCACCGTATCATCTGCTCACATGGTTGCCATTTCTTTTGTGATGAGAGCACCTGAAACATACTCTCTCAGTGAATTTCCAGTGTTCAATACGGTACTATTAACTGAAGTCACCATGCTGTGCACGAGATCCCCAGAACTTGCCTGATATCTGGGATCAGGTATTCTTATTTCTTATTAAAATTTCTTATTAAAATTCTTATTCTTCATCACTCTCCTTATTTACCACACTTAGCTTAAAAGTGACTCAGCCTTCCAAAATATACAGTTTTCCCTGAAATGACTAAGGTTTGCTACCAGAAAGCAGATCTTAATGAACTCAGCAGCGGCTGGAGAGGCCGTTATGAATTCAAGAACAGTGGTGTGCTCATTGGAACTGGTACCTGGGTCTGTTTTCAAAGTTATCACTTAAATGTAGATATTTCTGTATTTTTTAAAAAGCAGACTTTTTTTTTTTAAAGATTTTATTTGTTTATTTGACAGAGATAGAGACAGCCAGCGAGAGAGGGAACACAAGCAGGGGGAGTGGGAGAGGAAGAAGCAGGCTCACAGCAGAGGAGCCTGATGTGGGGCTCGATCCCATAACGCTGGGATCACGCCCTGAGCCGAAGGCAGACGCTCAACCGCTGTGCCACCCAGGTGCCCCAAAAAGCAGACTTTTTAAAAAAAACTGTTATCTTTTTAAAAAAAGGTTTATTTATTTATTTATTTATTTATTTATTTATTTATTTATCTGACAGAGAGAGAGAAAGAGAGCACAAGCAGGGGCAGAGGCAGAGGGAGAAGCAGACTCCCCACTGAGCAGGAAGCCCGACGTGGGACTCGATCCCAGGACCATGGGATCCTGACCTGAACCAAAGGTAGACGCTCGACCCACAGGGACACCCAGGCACCCCTTGAAAATCAAACTTTACTGTAAAGTCCCATCTTACCTCCTTATTCCTCAATTCTGAAAACAGCCTCTTAAGAGACAATCTGAGAAGAAATCTAATTGGCACGAGAGAGGGATGACAGGAAGCAATCCTCCGCAGGTGGGATTCACGAAGGCCTTTGCGGCTGGGGGCACACTCCTCGCTCCGCAGGGCCACACGCCAGTACTCTGTCCTTGATCCTCGAGTTTCAGGTTGAACGAACATTTGTGTTCATCCCCCCTTCAGCACAAGCCACGGGGGCGGAGATATTCGCAGCTGCAGTTGGTGCTGGGAAGGAGTGGGGGAGGAGAAAGGGGAGGAGGGGGGAAGGGAGCCCTTCGGAATCCAAACGCGCCAGTCGTCAGCATGCTCTGCGTTCATCTTTGCACCGTGGATTTTACCCGGGTGATTATTCCCTCAGCCCACCAGAGCGCCATTTATTATCTCCCTGTTCTCCACTGTTTGTCTGCTTTTGCTCCATTTCCTTTTTGATGAGAAGCCCTGGGCCGATCTCTGGTCCCCCCGGGTGCTCACTTTGCCCCTGACGTGGGCGATGTCCCACCCCGGCGTCTGGGTCACTCTCTGAGCCTCGTGCCCCTGCACCTCCGGTGGTGGTCCGTCTCCACCTGGGGTGCTGCCCACGTTGGGTGGATCTGATGTGAGATACGCCACTGTTGATACCACAGGGAGCTACCTGGGAGAGACTCCATGTGGGAAACGCACGTGTGGGGGTTTGGGGGTGTTTTTATTTTAAGTGTTATTGGTAGAAATGAAAAATGTGAGCCCGAATCAAGCAAAAGTTGCTCTTGTTCAGCCAGAACGAGGCCCGAGGAAGGAAAACGCGCTCAGATGTAGCGAGCACCACACAGTGGTGGGTTTGGAGGGGACAGCATCGCACAGAAGGTTTGGGGCGTGACTGGGCGTAGGTTCCATGAGCTGGAGAAGCGCGTGCCCCTCAGTCTCCCGGTGGTGCGGTGGCCTGCACAGCGTTAGGATCCACGCCACCCCACTCGCCTCCTGCTGGCCTCACGGCAGGGAGGGAGTCGGGGCCCCTGGAGGGGGGCGGAGGGGCCAGGAGTCTCCCAGGCCCCTTCCTCCCCGACCCTGCGCTCTCACCACGGGCAGAGAAGCTGAGTCCACCCAGACGGATTGGGGTTCTCCCTCGGCTTCATGTCCTCTACACTAAAGTCTTGCAGACTCACGGGGGTGTGCATGCCGCAGACTGGGGCAGGACCTGCATGCAGAACGGGACCGGCTCCACTGCATGTGGCGACAGAGCTCTGGTAGCAGGTTGTGCAGGAGAAAGTCCCCCGCCAAGGTCAAGCAGGCCTCAGCTGTGCTCCCCTTTTCCCATCTGGACTCACCCTAGTTCTCCCTTGATATCTGACTCTGTGGGCAGCTTGGTGGCCTCCACCTCGCCTCATCCCACCAGAGCATGCAGGCAAAACACGCATACACACATAACATGCACATGCATACATACAGGCACACACAGACACCCCCACACACACATACACTTACGTAATACACATGAACACATACATACAAATGCACACACACAGGTGTCAGAGTTGGCCTCCGGTCCAGTACATTCTTACCTGTCAACCCGTCCATTATTCTGAGGGATTTATACAGCTAATGGGATGCTGTGCTCTGCCCTACACACCCAAGACCACCACTCACTTATTTCTGCCTTCACTGTACTCCCGTCAGTGACCACACCCAGGGCCACACTGCTGACCCACTGCCACCCGGCACTGCCTTCTCTGGGCCTGACAGCACAGCCAGATGAGGACCATTGGCCGAGACCGCCACCTCCACGTGGGTGGGGAGCTGCACTCTGCTGGAAGCTTCAGGACCTCTTGGCAGCCGCAAGATCTGAATCATGGAGCCATGGGACCCAGTCGTCCACCCGTGGGTTCTGCAGATAGAGGTGACTCAGAAATCCTCAGTATTTCTACGTAGTCTGTCCACTTACCATTGCATATAGGCATTACACGGAACTTTTGGTTCATGACATTCACTAATGTAATTTTCAATAAGGTGGCTTATCCACACATTAATATTTTCAAGAATGCTAGGAAGGGGAACATGCACCAAATCACGGAATAACGTGAAAGACGGTAAGACACATTTCAAAGGCTGATGTGCTATGAATGAAGGAATGGAAAACTTTATCACATACCCGCCATTTATTTTCCAGATTGCATGCCCATTTTTCTTGGACACCTCATTTACAGTCCCTGTGGTTCCTTGTTACGTTATTGATTCTCAATATATATCATCTTGTACACACATCTTGATTTCCAAACTAGGTGAAAATCCCCATTAGGGCACAGACAGTGGCCTATGTCTCTTTTAATACCTCTAGTATTAATACCTGTAGAATGTAGCGAAGTGTTCAAATATTGATTGATTGGCTAGTATATGATTGATTGATAAAGAGAAAAACTAATTTTTTTAAAGTGGTCGTCATTGAAAAAATCATATTAGATAAGATATTCTACCGCTTGACAATAGAAATGAGATGACCTAATTACTATAACTACCTGGTTAAAAATTCCTCCAATTAACTATCTTTGGTTATTCCTTATTTTATTAAACCTTTTCTTTCTAAGAAATCTCTTTTTAAAAAATTTATTTATTTGAGAAAGCAAGCATGAGTGGGGAGAGGGGCAGAGGGAGAAGCAGACTCCCTGCTAAGTGCAGAGCCCAACTCCGGGACTTGATCCCAGGACCCCGAGATCCTGACCTGAGCTGAAGGCAGATGCTAAACCCACTGAACCACCAGGCGCCCCTCTAAGAAATCTCTTGGTAATCTTGTTGGATACTTTACTTTGTCTCATTCAAGGAATTTTTCAATGGATAGACTATTTATTCTAATATTATTTGTGTCTTTACTTCATTGAAGGTGTGGTGCTGGATTTGGAGGACTCTTGCCATGCTAAAGGATGTAGTTTCTCATTTCCATATGTGTAGTCACTGAGCAAAGCCCTTCTCAGCAGCTTCGATGGTGAGATGAAAATAGTAGACACCAGATCTCATAAAATTTCAGACTCTAGGAGTCGAGGATGGGACTGCCTGCTTGCACAGAGGTGTGGCCGCCTGTGCCTCCTGAAGGGTGGGTTTCCAAGGCTGGGATGAGAACCTGGGACCGATTTAGAACCACCTACAATCCAAGATGTGCAGACCCAGAATAGCTCACGGTCTGACTCACTTGCTGTTCACGAGGTGATGGAGAGCAGCAGGGCATCCCTGTTGCCTGTGACTCTGAGCCTTCCTGTATCCTCCAGAATTCGTGAATGTTCTAGAACCAAAAGGAAAAGCAGAAAGACACACAGGAGAGAAAACACTACTTCTCAGATGGTCATTTATAGCTAGCATTCATAACTTCTTTGTAAAAACTTAAGTGAAAGATCTTACGGGTGCACCATGAGGACGCTGGCAGCCAGAGGGACGCCGCTGGCCCAGGCGTGGGGCGAGCGCGAGGAGCCAGCAGGGTGCACTAGCCGCCTTCAAAGAAGCAGATGACAGAAACGGCACCAAACCCCGTCGACTCCTCGTGTAGATCCTAATCTCCATGGAGAAGAAACCCCACTCCTTCTATGTTTAGACCCATGCTGTTTATTATTCATAGGAAAGGCATCTGCTGACTGATACTTGGAAAGACTATTAGGGAACGAGGGGGGTTGCCTTGGGTTCAAGACGCCACACACGCATGGGTCTGCCCCCCAGCTCTCTCGAAAGCAGGAGTGCCCACTGGCCCCGGGGTGAGGGCAGCACTGCCAAGGACCACGGCCCCCGAGGAGCCTCCAAGTCGGGATCCCTATCTGGAGGTTTTTCAGCCTGTTTGGCGCATAAAATTGGGTTTTAAATCTCCAGAAAATTCGATTTTCAGGGAGGATGGCCGGTGATGCAGTGATTCTGGAATGGTGGGCTTGGGTGTACACAATGAACGCCCACCACAGAGAGGTTGCACCCAAATGACCAGCCCACCTACACCTGGATGCCTCCGGCTTTTCCAAGTAAACACGTATGTGTCCCCCGAGTGGACACACTGAAGCGTCTTTAAGTCAATCCTTTTCCATGCTGTTCTCATGCATCATGTCATCTTCATGAGCCATTTTGAAGTCGGTGAAAACACGTGTGTTTCTCTAATATTTTCAGGGAGAGAGGAGACCTTTTACATATCAGGATGTGTCATCTTTTGGAGAGGTTTTTTATTTTATTTTATTTTATTATATTATGTTAATCACCATACAGTACATCCCCAGATTCCGATGTAAAGTTTGATGCTTCATTAGTTGCGTATAACACCCAGTGCACCATGCAATACATGCCCTCCTTACTACCCATCACCAGTCTATCCCATTCCCCCACCCTCTCCCCTCTGAAGTCTTCAGTTTGTTTCTCATAGTCCATAGTCTCTCATGTTTCATTCCCCCTTCTGATTACCCCCCTTTTCTTTATCCCTTTCTTCCCCTACCGATCATCCTAGTTCTTATGTTCCATAGATGAGAGAAATCATATGATAATTGTCTTTCTCTGCTTGACTTATTTCACTTAGCATTAGAAGAGTTGTTTTTTTTTAAGATTTTATTTATTTGAGAGTTAATGAGTGAGCATGAGCAGAGGGGAGGGGGAGAAGGAGAAGCAGGCTCATTGCTGAGCAGGTTGCCCAATGTGGGGCTCGATCGATCCTAGGACCCTGAGATCATGACCTGAGCCGAAGGCAGATGCTTCACTGATTGAGCCACCCAGGTGCCCCTTGAGAGTCTTTAAAAACAAGGGAAATAGGGACCAGAGGGAAGGTGCAATGAGTGAGCCCCACACTTTGTCACACCCCAAATGGGAAAATACACGTGTCCTAAATGAAGGAATAAATAGTCCTGGGTGGCTTTACTGTAGCACGTCCCAGAATCAATGCATTCTTCTTAAAACTGTCTATAAAAAGGGGCGTCTGGGTGGTGCATTCGGCTAAGCAACTGACTCTTGGTTTCAGCTCAGGTCATGATCTCAGAGTTGTGACTTCAAGCCCCAGGAAGGCTCCATGCTGGGTGTGGAACCTGCTTGGGATTCTCTCTCTCCCTCTGCCCTTCCCCGCCCCCACCTCACTTTCCTGCGCACACTTTTTCTCCAAAAAAAACAAAAAAACAAAAACAGGGGCACCTGGGTGGCTCAGTGGTTAAGCGTCTGCCTTCAGCTCAGGTCATGATCCCAGGGTCCTGGAATCGAGCCCCGCATCGGGCTCCCTGCTCAGCAGGAAGCCTGCTTCTCCCTTTCCCACTCCCCCTGCTGTGTTCCCTCTCTCGCTGTGTCTCTCTCTGTCAAATAAATAAAATCTTTAGAAAAATAAAAAAATAAAAAATAAATAAATTAATTAAAAAATTAAAAAACCCCAAAACCTGCTTATAAAACGAAAAAAATATATATATTCAACATCTGTAAAACTGTGTTCTATTCAGAAGTTTCCTTCCCAATGCTAGGGTTACAAGTATAATTTTCCTCCTTGGATCCCTCTTGTGCTGAGCAACCACTGAATTGTAATGCTGGGTGAAACCCACCAAAATCACCATGTTCCTTTGCTTTGAAGGAGACTATATTCACTTTACAGCAGGATCTCACCACATCTTTTTTTTTTTTTTTTAAGATTTATCCATTTATTTGAGAGAGAGAGAGCGGGCGCATGCATGGGGTGGGGGAGGGGCAGAGGGAGAGAATCTTCAGGCGGACTCCTTGCTGAGTGCAGAGACCGCCCCGTGGGGCTCAATGACATGACCCATGAGATCATGACCTGAGCTGAAACCAAGAGTCAGACACTTAGTGGATGGAGCCACCCAGGCGCCCCAGGCTCTCACCACATCTTTACCCACTATCATCAAAGAAGTCAAACAACTTTAATCCATGAGATACACTGTGAGTTCTAAAAGCGGGGAGAATGGTGTCAGACCTCAGCCTTTCCCTCTTGAATGGTATATATATCACGGGCAGCTGGAGGGCTTTGTTTTTGTTGTGAGTTCAGAAGACCACAGGGCAATGGGGACAGGCTGTCCAACCATTTCCTGGTGAACCAGTGTTGGCAGAGCAGAGGGCTGGACAGGTTCCTGGGGAGCAGCTCCTCTCGGGCTCACGGTTACTCCATGCCCAGTACCATGTTCCTCTGCATTTTCCTTCGGGAGCTGTTTTGACCGCAGTTTCTCCAGGCTCAGACCTCCCTCATGCTTGAAGTGCGATGATAGCCACGTAGACCAGTGCCACCAAATTTGAGAAGTCACACTCCTCAAAGACCCCAAAGGCCTCAAGCACTTCTTCCCCCAGGGACCAACATCTAGTTCAAGAAAATACTTTTTAATTTTGAACTAACACCACAAAGAGAAGTATTTTCTTCATAACATTTAGCTTAAAAATAACTCATCATGAGTATGAGTAAGAGATTTGGGGTCATGGTCATTTTGATAGTAGAAATGTGTTTCTCAAGCATGTAGAGATCCCTGAGAAGATATCAAGGGACCTTGTGGATTCTGAAGACCCCAGTTTAAGAAATGGAGCCTCCCATGGTTTCTCTTGTATCCAAATTTATTTCTCTCCAAAGGTTCTACCTTCACTCCTTAATGTACCATTTCTTTCAGGAAGTATCTTCTGAGTCCCAACCATATTCCACAGCTTTCCTGAGCGGATCCACCTTGAACACACCCTTCTTCATTTTCTTTCCTACAGAACCAAACTAAACTCTGAGATGTGGCTCTTATTCGGGAGTATTTCCCAGCAGCAGCCAGTTCTCACCCGGAGCTCTGGACCCAGGGGTGCTGCAGCTGCAGGAAACCTGTGAGCACACAGTTCTCTGGGGGTCTTCATCTCTTCAGTGACCACTGGTTGTGTTCTGATTTCACAGCGCACAGTGCCAGCCACTTAATTCAGGGAAAGTCCAGCAGAGTTCCAGACCCTGCCCTCGACCTTCCCTCAAAGAGCTTGTCTAAGATGACACCACGGTTAAGACCAGAGGCTTTGGAATCTGATTTGTATGAATTCAAACCCTTGTTCTACCTCAAGAAGATCAGCTAACAACACCTGAGCCTCGATGTCCTGATCCGTCAGACAGTATCATAAACCTTATTATTCGTTATATTATGTTAGCATTCTATTAGGTGTAACGTGGCCATCAATGCTCCTCCTGGTAAGGACGCGATGAATGGTGAAGGGTGCCCTATTCAAGGCAGAAAGACACAGAAATAACTAACTTCGTGTAAGATGATCATGGATATTGATAGAAGGGAAATGTTAGCTTAGAAGAAATGGAAATACTCATGAAGTCCTCTTCCCCCGCATCATCATTCCTTCTTTCCAGGTCTCCAGATTCCGTGAGACCCTGGCCATAGCCCTCACGTCCACAGAGTGGGTCCCCACTATTGCAGGCCTCAGTTCAATTGTATACTTAGTCACTGAGATTCCTACTTTGTGCCAGATGCTGCATTGATGCTGGAAATCCATCCGTGAGACTCACTGGTTCCTTGGAAACCTCTCAGTCTCTTCTTCTGTCTGCTCATCCCATTGTCTTCAGTCTCCCACAGAGTTAGCACCTGTGCTAGTGTTTTTCAGTCCCTGTTCCATGGATGGCAGGGGAAATGTTATTGCCTTGTGCCCACCCCCTTCCCACCTGCCTTCTGTCCTTCTCCCTGGACTCTGACACTCTGGAGCCTGGCTAGAATTCAAATAAGTTATAATCTGTACCACCAATTTAGCACTAATTATGGATACATGCACCTGCCCTAGTATCTTCAAGAAGCACTGATCCTACAAAATGTTTCCCCAAGGGTATGTGGCTGTGGTCAAATATTGGGGCAAACATTCCTCACTATCTCATACTCTTGGACATTTAAAATGCACAGGGACTCTGAGAAAATTTTCAGTAAAGATGCCCATTCATGTTTGCCAAGCTAGCATTTCCCAAACTTACACAGATCATTTTGCAAGTAACAGCTGTGCATAACAGAATAGGTGTGGCATGGCCATGCTCTGGGAGATGTTCTTATTTATATCCTCATTCTGCTGACATTATTTTGTTAGCTTTGCTGCAATAAGACTCATGTTACCTTGAGAGCAGTGACTGTGTCCTTAAATTGTTTGGTAGCAATAATAGCTAATACTATTATTAAGCAGCAGATAAGCATATAGTAGGTGCTCAATAATAAATGCCCTCTGGCAGCTCAGCCTCTCTGGAGCAATCATTTTCCATGTGGGTCTTATGTAAGTATCATTTTGCTTCAGCTCTGTGGGTTTCTGGCCTCTTTGCTTTGGTACATTTTTAAAATAGACTTAAAAAAAGATTTTATTAATTTATTTGAGAGACAGAAAGTGAGAGTCAGAGCATGAGCAGAGGGCGAGAGGGAGGGGCAGAGAGAGAGGGAGAGGGAGAATCAGAGTCCCCACCGAGCAGGGAGCCCCACATGGGGCTTGATCCTAGGACGCTGGGATCATGACCTGAGCCACCCAGGCACCCTGAAATAGACTTTTTTAAAAATCCGCTCAGTAGCCACATGTGGCTGCCACCCTGCACAGACAGAACACATGCCCACCCCCGGGAGAGTTCCCGCGGACATCCCTGGTCCACAGCAGAATCGGACACCCAGCAGACACGGAGTCCCGGGGGCGTGGATTACTGGCCAGCCCCACGCCTCTCTCAAAACCTGTGCTGGGGCCCTTTCCAGCTTTCTTTACAGTCGGATGGATGGTCCAGCTATAGTGAAAGCCGCCCAAGCTAACGCACACGTGTTGGCAGGGCCTCCTCCGCAGGTGTGCGATGGGGCCCCGGGGAAGTGCGGGCTGTGCTGCAGAGAAGGAAACTGACAACTCCCCCCTCACCCGCAGGCCCAAACTCCCAGCTCAGTAGATCTCGTCTCCACGTCTCTTTAAAATACTTACCTTACAAATTAATTCTATTTAGATTTCATTTAGAAAGTTCTGAACTTATAGGATTTCCGATTTGCTCAAAAATCAGTTTCATACATTGGTGCAGACCCGTTTTTCCTGGTATCCACTCAGTGAGGAGCCCCCACTTCGCTCACCTGGACTGATGGGCCAGGTGAGCCCAAAGTCTGCATCTATACCGAGTAAACAGCTGGAAACCTGTCTTGCGGGAGGCTTACATACGGCAGGCCGGGCAGAAACAGGAGACGCGGGGGCACATATCCACGGGTATTTAATTAATTCATACCTTAACCGTGGATTAGACGCGATGGGCTTCAAATGTGTAACATATGATGTATTTTCCCTCGAAGAAAGATGAAGTGGTCATTTCAGCAGCCAGACATCCAAGGATGGGGGAGGGGCCTCTCGTCCTACCCTCAGAACAACTGAGCAGGTAACGTCACTCCCACGCACTCAGACTGGGGCTGGAGGAAGACATCCGGAAGTCCATCCCAGGTTTTCTTAGGAACTCCTCAAAGGCAGCTCAGATGCCGCCCCCTTGTAAAACCCGGAAGCTCCAAGCCCCTCGAAGCTCTGGAAGCTCTCAGACCAGACTGGGAGTCCTTGCCCTTTCTCTGTGTCGACAAAACACTTTGATCTCCGTGTTACCCCCATCGAGCTGCGTGGGGGCACAAGCCCGGTCCTGGCTGTGAAGTGTGCAGTCTGGCTTCAGCAACGCACCGGGCAGCCACAGCTGTCTGCTGCTCGGCATCTCCTCCCTGGGGAGACGCGCTCCACCTGGCCAGGTGAGGGCAGGTGGCTCAGAGTCACTGGAGAATTCCTGCGCTTGGACATGGGACTGGTTCGGACACTGGCAGGTGACCTAGCTAAGTCAAGGAGCATTCTCCCCGCAAGCGTTTGAACACAAGGTGCCTCTTCCTGAGGGGGTCCGGCTCTAAGGAATGAGCAGACTTTGTGCTGCTGGTAACATGGCAGAATCAGTCCCCAGGTGGTTTTCTCCGTAACTGAGGTGTCAGTTTTGTGTAACGTTTCACTCTTGAAATCCACTCCAGAGATCCCTTCTTATTTAAGAGGAGATCATCCTAGGAGAATATTGTTCAAGGTGAAACCCTCTGAAAACATGGACAGATGTCACAGGACCCAGCACAGCCGGCCGGCTCTGTGACCCCCACCCTTTGCGGCATTCACAAGACCCGGCTGACAGTTACTGATCCGTGGCGTCTGTGGGTTGCGGCTTCCACACACACTCGAGTCCTCGGGAGCCCCACTGATCAAGGGACCTATCACAGAGACTGTGCAGAAAAAAAGTCCTTAACAAACGCCTTCACACCACACTTGGTTTGAACATCGCCCTCGGGCTTCGACGACTGCTCGGGTTAGGGTGTATCACCAGCTGCCTGCCTCATCCATTCTCCATTCGCCGTCAAAGAGCTGCCTCTGGAAGGGAGAGCCCTCAGGTGGCCCGTCGTGCCATGGAGGCAAGCTCGCACCGGGACCTCTGCACCCCGCAGTTAAGACAGAGGCTCTCTCGGCCCCTCCTTGCACGCTGCTGGTGACGGGCCATGTGCACGAAGACGGATGTGGATAACCAAGGCCAACCTTCCCCGGGAAGAGAAAGGACTGTCCCTGACCCCTCCCTGACCTCGGCGTCCCCGGGGGGGGCCCCTTGCAACACCTGGCATTCCTGTGACCAGTCCATCTACGGAGCCGTCTGAAAAGACTCGCTGGCATACAGTCAGCCGGCTAGATTCCAGCCCAGGACACGCACGCACCCTTGCAGAGACAGAGTTCCAGGGGACTTTGCAAACGCTTTTAGCAGCTTACTCAGTTCCATAGCCACTCATCCAGGGAACTCCCGGCGCAGAGAGCAGGAAAGTCAGGACGTGTGAGTGAGAACGTGGCAGGTGGGGAGCTTCCTGTCCAATGCTCACCTCTTGCAGCCAGGGAAGTGAAGGCCCAGGAGGCCAGGCCCCCACCTCCATCCGTCTCTGCGCTCAGCGTGACGGTGGATCATCCTTCCGTCACTGCTCGCAGTGTGGCAGTGGATTGCGGGTCTAGCTCCCGGGCTTCTGGCTCTAATGGCAAATGATCTGTCTACGCGAGGGTTTATCGCCAGAGGGAACGTGTCTAGAGGCAGCATATTCAGACCATCGCGGTGCAAACACCCCTACTTGTAGGGTAGGGCTTGGTCAGCCATCCCTCCCTTGCAGAGTACCATGTGTGTTTTACTGCGCGGGGACATCTGAGCCCAATGAGCAGCTGTAAAGAGAGGCTGTGACTGTGGAAACCCCCAACCACGGCCTGGCTGTAGCAGGAACGGGCCCTTCCCCACACAGCCCGAATCGTGCGGGTTACAGACTCTTCACTGCAACGCTCCTCCGGTGTGCGAGTTCCATATCCTCGTCGGAGGCGTCAAGAACCACATGGGCACAGCTATGAAAATGCAGGAGAAGCGGGAAAACAGCAGGCCTTCACGACTCACAGGTCTGCACACATGATTTGAACCAGGCAGACTTTTCAGGCTGCATACGGTGAGTACGTGCCGCGTTTTCTGTCTACTGACAGCAGTAGCTCCAGGGGTACAGCACGACCTGATACTCATGCATACCGTCCAGTTAACATCACTGTATGTTAGACATCTTTCTAGCGATGAGAACTGAAATATCCTTCTTAGCAACTTTCAGTGCACGACACAGGAGTGCTGACCGCAGCACCACTGCCTCCCTGGGGAACTGGAAGCTTGTACTTTCATCCCCTCTCCCGAGTCACTGAACACCCCCACCCCCCTCCATTGGTTCCGGCAGCCGCAGTCTGTTCTCTACCCGCCAGCTCGGATTTGTTTTACATGTAGATTCCACATGCGAGTGAGATCCTGTGGTATTTGTCTTTCTCTGACTGGCTTCACTTCACATTCTCTCTTATGGCTGAGTATATTCCATTATGTATACACACTCCTTCTTGATCCCTTCGTCTGTCCACCGCTGGGGTTGCTTCCAAACCTTGGTATTATACATAATGCTGCTATAAACATAGGGGTGCACATATCTTCTCAAATTCATGCTGTTGTTTTCTTCGGGTAAATGCCCACTAACGGAATTACTGGGTGATAGGGTAGCTCTATTTTAAACATCTTGAGGAACCTCCACGCTGTTTTCCAGAGGCTGTACCAGCTTGCATTCCCATCAACAGTGCACAAGGTTCCCCTTTCTCCACATCCTCACCAACATCTATCATTTCCTGAGTTGTTGATTTTAGCCATTCTGACAGGTGTGAGGTGGTATCGCATTGTGGTTTTGATTTGCATTTCCCTGATGATAAGGGGTGTTGAACATCTTTTCATGTCTGTTGACCACATGCTCTTTGGATAAATGTCTGTTCAGATCCTCTGTCCGTGTTCAAATCAGATTGTTTTTTGTTCCTGAGTTGTAGGACTTGTTTGTACTTTGCATGTTAGCTCCTCACTGGATCATTTGCAAATATTTTCTCCCATGGGGAAGGTTGGCTTTTCCTTTTGTTGATGGTTTCCTTTGTGGGGCAAAAGCTTTTTATTTTGGTGTAGTCCCAATAGTTTATTTTTGCTTTTGTTTCCTTTGCTTTTGGTGTCAAACCTAAGTTAGTTCTTTACGGATCCAGCAGGAAATACAGTTCTATAATCACAATCAGACAACGCATGCAAACGTTTGGCTTCTTTCTCCTTACAAAGGGTGATTTGGTGCCTGTTCATGCAGCATAATTGTAAGCATTCATGCTGTGTTCTTTGTGTGCTGCTGGTTTATCCCAGCCTGCATTTATGATGACCACGGTTAAAACCATCACAGAGTGTCTTTGGCTAATTATGGTTGCATATTTGAAGTTTGAATAAAGTGCTTGTGTTTATCAGACATACCATGGAGACCCGGTTCTGGCCCCAGAGCACTTACAATCTCTCAGTCTCATTCTAAAAAGGTGCATTTTCTAAATGAAGCAAAATAAGAGTCCATTTGGGGTTTCTGATCTGACAGAGGTTTGCTCCTATAGTGGACGTGTCTGCCTTCTGGTTCAGGCACAGGTGGGAGTGTGTCTGGGCTTGCCACTCCGAGCGGTCCCCCCATGAGCACGAGTGCGCTGAGTGCTTAGTGTTCGGGGAAAAGCAGACCACATCCTGATATGCTCCAGTCTGAGGAGGATAGTTTGACATTGCTTACGTCCTGCTGCCTTCCTGCCTTCTCTTTGCTTTGCTCTTTGACCTCTAATGCAGAATTGGTGACGATTATTTGCGATTCTCTGTTTCTTAAACATATACTTGCAAATGGCTGCTTCTGGGAATCCACTTTCTAAGTAAAATTGTATATGTTATTGTCACTTTAATCTTGGATTTATCAAGCTGGAAAAAAAAATCACACTTCATTTAGTCCTGCATTGTTTTTTATCACTTACTACTAAATTCTCTTGACTTCCCTTGCTTGTAGGGTTAGGAACAGGTCAGGAGAGGGGAAGGGGGAGGGGTGCAGTGTTGATGCAGAAGGCAAGGTGGCCAGCCTGTGACAGCGTGCCCGCAGAAACACCTGTATAATGTGCGGCATGGTTCCAGCACATTGCCTCCCCATAAATTAAAATTCTGCTAATTTTATTTTATTTTTTTTAAATATTTTATTATTTATTCGACAGAAATAGAGACAGCCAGCGAGAGAGGGAACACAAGCAGGGGGAGTGGGAGAGGAAGAAGCAGGCTCATAGCAGAGGAGCCTGATGTGGGGCTCGATCCCATAATGCCGGGATCACGCCCTGAGCCGAAGGCAGACGCTTAACTGCTGTGCCACCCAGGCGCCCCAAATTCTGCTAATTTAAAAAAAAATTTTATGTATTTATTTGTCAGAAAGAGGGGGAGAGAGAGAGACAGCATGCGTCCATAAGCAGAGGGAGAAGCAGGCTTCCCCTGAGCAATGAGCCCAATGTGGAACTCCATCCCAGGACCCTGGGGTCGTGACCTGAGCTGAAGGCAGATGCCCAACCCACTGAGCCACCCAGGTGTCCCAAAATTCTGCTAATCTTACAATCTGCGGGACCTAAAGATCATCTGCATTGAATCCCAACCTCCTGCATGTTACAGATGAGAAAAACAGAATAGAGGTTAGTGTCGGAGGAAGGTGTTCAGCCGCTGCGAGACCAGGCAGGTGCTGGGACCCACCTCCCTGCACCTGTCCTTCAGCACTTCCCATGCTCAGGTGCCTCATCCAACCCGTGATTGTGTAGCAATCCATCGTAGGTGCGTCCTGGGGTCATTCACAAGAGCTAATGGTCTTTCGTTTGTGATTTAGTAATTTTAAATAGTAAACAATTTTTGAACAAGAGCTGATTGGAGAATACCCTCACGTCACTCTCACACCCTCAGGCCCCAATAGGAAAGAGGTAGGTCACAGCCCGGCCACATGCCCAGTTCTGCACCACAGTCTGCTTTGATGTGTGCCCCTCCCCCTCTGTGCATTTCCCAACGGAAGTAAGGTTTGAAAAGTGCTCGTTCACGTTTCAGTGCTAGTTCAGCAAACTCATTTGAAAATATTTCAAAAACAATCCTATCCATCGAAAGAAAGAAAAACGTGGCACCTGGGTGGCTCAGTCAGTTAGGTGTCTGCCTTCGGCTCAGGTCGTGATCCCAGGGTCTTGGAATTGAGCCTCGTGTCGGGCTCCCTGTTCAGCGGGGAGTCTGGCTTCTCCCCCTTCCTCTGCCTTCTCCCCCTGCTTGTGCTGAGTCTCTTGCTGGCAAATAAATAAATACATTTTTAAAAGATTTTATTTATTTATTTGACAGAGAGAGACAGCAAGAGAGGGAACACAAGCAGGGGGAGTGGGAGAGGGAGAAGCAGGCTTCCCACTGAGCAAGGAGCCCCATGTGGGACTCGATCCCAGGACCCTGGGATCATGACCTGAGCCGAAGGCAGATGCCTAACCAACTGAGCCACCCAGGCACCCCTAAATAAATAAAAGCTTAAAAAAAAAAAGAACAGGAAGCCCATTCAAAGGACAAGAGGGTCGTGTAACAGACCTCTGATCCATCTTCCTAACTTTGAATGTTTCCCCAATAAAATCTACACAAATGTCTCTTTTCTACTAAACTTAGGTTATACACATATGCATTGAGAGCTAGGTGTGTAGAGAATGCATGGGCGCCTGGGTGGCTCAGTTGGTTGGGCGACTGCCTTCGGCTCAGGTCATGATCCTAGAGTCCCAGGATCAAGTCCTGCATTGGGATCCCTGCTTAGTGGGGAGTCTGCTTCTCCCTCTGACCCTCTCCCCTCTTGTGCTCTCTCTCACTCTCTCTCTCTCTCTCTCTCAAGTAAATAAAATCTTTAAAAAAAAGAGAGAGAGAATACAAGTTATTTTCCTAGGGGATGGAAATCTGGGATAGGAATATACATGCAAAATATGCATATATTATACGTAATACATGCACGATGAAGTTTTTTTTTTGTTATGCGCCTATTATGTTTACATGCAATTCAGACCCGGCCCACACAACTGAGAAGTGACTGCTTTCCAGGGACAGCGTCTGGTGGTCTCCCCTCCGTGTCCTGTGGACGTCACGTCCTCCTGGCTGTTACCCGTCCACCCTAAGGCAGGATGTGGTGGGCTGGAGTTTCAGCAAACACATATCAAAGCCCCAGGCTTGAGATGAGCGTGCTCCAGAGGGTAGGTAGACTTCGGAAGAGGGAATGCATAACAGTAACAGATTCCAGTAACAAAAGGTGCTAGGCATGTTCAGAGGCTTGCAGGGTCTGCGGAAGAGCACGAAGTAGACAGCTACGAAACGTACCTGCACACGTGCCAGGCCAGGCTTCATGCTGCATTTCCTGGACTTGTTCCCACGGCCCCTGCGCTGACTTAGGGTGAACGGAGTATCTGGGCTCACGGGAGTCTCCGTTGGGAACCGAGGGAGATGTGGGGAGCCAAGGAGGGAGGCACTCATTGCTGGAGTGGGGCTGGTGAGTCCCAGTGTGGTTCTGGAGATGGAGGGAGGGGGCCCTTCCCAGTCCTAGCGGCCCGTTCCTCATTGCGTTGGGAACGACGCCTCTGTTAGCAGCCCAGTCCTGCACTGTGGCTTTGGGATTACCCCTGGAGGCTCACTACAGTCTGAATCTTCATCCTTCTCCACAGTTTTATTGGCTGATTAACATGCTTTTATGCAGCCTTTCTTCCTAAATAAGCAAAGGTCGATTCCATTCTCTACAACTGGACTCTCAAAATACTGTAATTCTGACTAAAATGGCATTTTCCTGGAGGGCAGCTGAGGGACAGGATGGGACAGATAAACTAGAGCTGGATTTTGTGCCACCCTGAACGCCAGGGGAAGAGGTTTGGGGAAGAAGGAAAGCTGTGGGATCAGGTGAGCAGCCGGCAGATGTGGTCAGGTGCGGGGAGGGAGGGTGGGGTGGAGGGCAGTGTGACTGGAGCTGAGCACAGGGTCTGTACCCAGTCCTAGGGAGGCAGTAAGACCAGAGGGCACTTGGCATGCCTGTGATCTCAGTTACAGCCGGAAGATGCCAGCAGCTTTAACCCAGAGGTTACCATCTGAAGAGCAGTGTTTCCTAATGCCAAGACCGTGAAAGAAACCCAGAACTCTTTCCATCAAAATCAGCTCTAGTTGTGTTATGATCAAAGGAGGCAGATGGAAACCTCTAGAACACACAGAGAATGGCTTTGCTCCTCCAGGATCTCTGGTTAGCAGAGCAAGTCACCAGCTGGGTAGGATCGTGTTGTGTCCACACCCGCTGCTGGCCAGTGGGCACTTGGAAGCCACATTAGAGTGAACAGAGAGGGATTGCGCTCCTCCACAGGCCAGCCACCTTAGCACTGGCTGGTCACATGCCTGTCGGGGCTGCTGCGGACAGCACAGGGAGCCGCACAGCACCCCCATCTAGGAGCTCGTAACACAGGCTCCTCCACCCGCTGACCCGGGTCCCTGTCCGCTGTGTGTTATGCAGACAAAGAACCTTTCATTGATGTGTAACCTTATGACTCACGTTTCTATAATATGGATACTTTCTGTCAATTAAGTTATTGTCAGTCTTGTAACGGATGTGCTGGCAGACAGTTTGTTCCCGGAGACACCCCGCTGTGGATGGGGAGGAGGCCAGTGGCGCCCAACTGTGTGCACAGTGGGGTGTTGGGGTCAGCGGGAGTTGGGGGCTGAGGGATAAAGCAGGGAGGGAGAATATATTCCTTAATGGGTGGCCTGAGAACTTGCTACAAATGTAAATCCGAGGTTCTGGACACGGACAGCGGCTGGGGCGGCCCTTCTGGCCCATCACAGGACAACAGCTTACACGCTTGGAGACCACATCCTGTAGGTAAGAGTTAGACTTCCAGATGACCGAGGGCTCACAGCCTGTTGCCTCCGGGAACCACCATGTGGGGGAGGGTTGGAGCCGGGCTGCCAGCTCCCCGCAATGGGTTTTCAGGTGACTGTTGTGTAAGTGGATTTTTAAATAACATCTAAGTAGAGATACACAGTTGAGAGGTAAATAAAAGTTGAAAAAGAGGTGTTGACCAGAGAGACAGGAGAAAGTTCTAGTCACAAAGAGGTTTAGCCTAAGTCATAGTAGTAGGCATTTTTCTCAAGCAAAAAAAAAAAAAAAAGTAATGAAATTTCAATACTGAACATTCTACACTGAAAAATAAAATTAGTAAAGATAGAAGTAGGTACCACTAAATAAGAGAAAGACAAGTACATGGAAACACCAGAGCATGTGTTTCCATCATTTAAAAAACCTATTTTGAACAGCTAATATATATCTAACACTGCTAGATGTTGAGACGTTGGGGAGGAATATCAGAGGTCCTGTTAAACATGGTAGATTGAACAGAAGCATTTTTGCATGTATCCTTCAAAACCTCTCTAAAATTAAAGCACGATTTCTGAAAAATATAGCCGATAAAAATAAAAGTGACTCAGCACCAGCCGCAGAATTTTGGAAGCTGGGAAGTAGATGGGAGAATAGTAACGGAATTATTAGCAGACAGGACAGAGCTGGCATGTAAGCATCAGGAGCCCAGAGCAGTGTAGACACGGGGAGGACAGCCAGAGGATGGACGCAGGGCAGACAGGGCCAGCTCCTGGAGGAGCAAGCAGGGTCCAGCACACATCTGACGCACAGGCAGTTGTCCCATCCAGGGCAGTGGCAGATCGGGGCTCTCTCTGAACCAGGGGTCCCAGCTGGGTGAATGGCAGGACGTCTGTCTAGCGGGATGTTAAAATGGAGCCACGGCCATGACCTTGCTGCAAGCCTTCTTTGCAAACTAGACGACCCCAACCAGTAACAGGACTTTAAGCCATGCACCTGTAGAGAGGCTTAAATGATTAGCAGGGGGAGCTTTTTCAAGCCCTCTTCCCGAGAGACGTAAACAGTGTTACACCTGCAAGTACATCACATCTACTGAGGGCAATTTTAAAGAAATGACTCAGCAGCTCAAGAGTCCCTGGGAGTTGGGGTTCCGGAGACTGATGAGTGAAACATGCCTGCAGCATCTAAAGCTAGGCGTAATGCAGAGGGAGGAGCGGAGCAGGAGAAAAGATGTAAAAATTAAATTAGGAAAGAGTTGTCTTTCCACCAGGAGCAGAGCCGAGGACTGGCTCTGTCTGACCTCCTGAAGCGGGGAGGGGCTCCCCCAGGAGCGCTGGCCCCAGGGGTGAAGGTGCAGGTGCTGTCCCAGCCGCCAGGACTGTCCCAGCAGCCGGGACTGAGGCCTTTGAGGAGGTCCGTTCTAAGGGCCTGCTTGCCCAGAGCACCCAGAGTCCAGAGCACCCACCCAGTCAGGGACATTTTCCTTCTCCCTCCCTCCCTCTCACCTCTCCCAGCCCGGGTGGTCAGCGGAGCAACAGTCGCTGGGGCAAGTGAGCACAGGAGAGGAGACGCCACCCTGCCCCTAGATATCAGAATTGTATTTTATAAAGAAGTGGATAATTTCCTTGGGGCACCTGGGTGGCTCAGTCGTTAAGCGTCTGCCTTCGGCTCAGGTCATAATCTCAGGGTACTGGGATCGAGCCCTGCATTGGGCTCCCTGCTCAGCGGGAAGCCTGCTTCTCCCTCTCCCACTCCCCCTGCTTGTGTTTCCTCTCTCGCTGCCTCTCTCTGTCAAATAAATAAACAAAATCTTAAAAAAAATGTTTAAAAAAAAAAGAAGTGGATAATTTCCATTACTGAACTGATACCATGCTTGTGACTTAAAGTGACAGAATAACTTTTTTTTTCATTTAAAAGGAAGCAGAAAAGTCCTAGGCCTGTGTTTTTTATCCAAGAAAGAGAAGCTCTTCCGACAGCAAATAAACTTAGTAAATAAAAAACATTGTTTTCCAGTGACATCCCACAAATTCAGCTTGCACAAGAATTGCCCCAAACCAGCTCCATGACTCTGGTCACTCACGTGTGGAGAGTGTGTGTGACTCCACCCTCCCAGCCCGGGAGGAGAGACAGACAGACACAGGAGGGACAGATGGAGAGGGAAAGACACTTCAAGAGAACAGCAGGTTATAGAAAGTGAACTTGCAAGTTAACAAAAAGAGGCAGGAACTTAAAATCTGATAGAAATCCTTGAATTCCATAAAAGTTATACTTGATGAAGTCAACACAATCACAGAAAGTAAAGCGACAAGAATGAGACTTTAAACGTGGAAAAAAGTATGAGAACATTGGAGGATCTGTTTAGGAACTTCAATATCCGTGAGTTCAAGGAGGAAAATGGGAGGACAAAGCTATCGAATAATTCACAAAAATTTCCCCAAATGGAGCTGGTTTCCAAATGGGAAGCCCAACCCAGAGGTGAAAACAGAGCTGCCTCAGGCTGGGACTGCAGGACTGCAGGCTTGTTTGGGGGAGGGGGGAGCAGGTGATGGATTAGGACCACAGGGCCACAGCAGCTGCGGGGAAGGCACCTGTTGACTCCAGTAGCGCAAGGTGTCCTCCAGGAAAGGAGTTTATGACTCAGGTATAAAATCGTACAATCAATATTGATCTAAAAATTATCTTACATTTACATTGGGAGGATAGGGAGCTATGTGTGTGGTCAGAAGAAGGGAGAAAGAATAAGAAAAATCCTTACAGCGTGGAAAGCCATCGGGAATAGCTAAGAAGAAAAAAATCGGTAATGGAGCCATGCTCGTGAATTTGCAGGCAAACCTCAAACACAGCTGGGAGTTGAAAGCATTGGTCTCAGGGGCAATGGCAGCGGGCAGCTGTGTGGACTGGTGGGCTTGTTGTTACAAAACCCTCACAGACCGATATGACTTACTAAACTACACAGTATGTAACTAAAAATTAATGCAAATGTTTAAAGCATGCTCGGGCCAGTTATGTGCAGAACTAATTCTCAGGAACAAGGGAAACTGAGGAACGAGCTGAGTTTCGGGAGTTGAGGGAAGAATAGCTTCCCTGATGTGGCAGGTGCCGCCTGCAGCGTCAGCTCAAACCTTCAACCCTCATGAAGTGAGTGCTGTGATGAGCAGCCCGCTAGAACCATCCTATAATCTGACCAAGACCACAGCTAACTCCCGAAACCAGGCGACCACATGGCCGGACCCACCCCACCTGCCGCACAGCATGAGCAGGGCTCGGGTCCAGACAGCGCACGCTAGCCAGTAGACCGAGGGCGATCTGCTTGGCTGATGTATGTTCTGTTGTTAAATATTTCCGACTCCTTCCCTGCTGTGTTCCGTCGGGTCCAGAAGGAGGGAGGAGGTACCATCACCTCCACGCAGATTCCAGAGTCCTCTGAAGTCCAAGAACACAGCTCTCCCTTTATATGATCTGTTGTTTTTGTTGCAGTTCAAGCCAATAGAATTTGTGCTGCAATTCAAGTAAATAGAAATAGAAAATATTTGCTCACATCCTCTGATGACATTTCTTATATGATGAAGAGAGAAACCAGGTCTTTAAGATAAACAATTTACATTATACGCAGGCTGTGTGCACTGCCCCCTCTTCGGGCAGCTTCGTTCCCCCAAGATTCCCTCTGGAACATCTGACTGCTCTTGCAACCCCTCTCTGGCTTCGGACCCTCCAGCGAGGGCCGCGGTGGCCTCCTGCCTCCTTTAGACGCAGACTCACTGTAGGTTTTCAGTGTGGGCTTTCAAATAAGGGCTCTCCTGTGTTCCCAGGGAAGACCTTTCTCTCTGCTCACTCTTGGTTGTTGCCGGTGCCCTTGATTTTGTTAATATTCTGCACAGAGTTTATCATCCTGACCTGCAGGAAGGTTAGTCCTACCGGCCTGGGGGGCCATAACTTTCATATTATTTTGCTTTTAGATTTCTGTCCATTTAAAGTTTATTTCTGTATGTGGCGTGAGGTGTGGACCACTTTTCCTTCTTATTTTTTCATTTATCTTTTTCTTTTTCTTTTTTTTTTTTTAAAGATTTTATTCATTTATTCGACAGAGACAGAGACAGCCAGCGAGAAAGGGAACACAAGCAGGGGGAGTGGGAGAGGAAGAAGCAGGCTCACAGCAGAAGAGCCTGATGTGGGGCTTGATCCCACAACGTCGGGATCACGCCCTGAGCCAAAGGCAGATGCTTAACCGCTGTGCCACCCAGGCGCCCCCATTTATCTTTTTCTAAGTGGTTGCCCTGCTGCCTGTTACCATCCACAAATCTTCCTGTTTGCCTCTGTTGTTGAGATGACACTTTCTCTATGGACTAAATTCCCACGTGTGCTTGGGTCATTTTCCTGACTTTCTATTTCAGTCCATTTGTGTGCGTGTCAACGGGGCCAGAGCCATGTTGTTTCAATTAGAGGCTTCAGACTATGTCTTTCAGAACTGATAAGGCTGGTCTCCTGTACCTCTTCTTTATTGGTGTTTCCTCAGTTTTTGTTGTTGTTTGTTTTGTTTTGTTTTGTTTTTTCCCTGTGTGCAGTTCTTTGGCCCCCAGGCTGTGTCCTGATGGATCTCAACACGACTGCACAAGACACACAGGATCGTGGGCCTTCCAGCAGCTCCTTCCCTGAGTAACTAGAAGAGACTCTTGTTTCCTAAAGGAGTCTGGGCCTTTTTACCCTAAACGTTTAAAAATAGAACACGGTTAAGAAAATTTATAAACAAGGACGGGACACACCTCGGTAAGCCAGCCAGCTCTCTGTGGCACGGTTCATGTTTCAAATCTCTCTGTCCTTCAGCGTGCAAATACACTTGGAGGATCCAGTCCTAGCAGGCGCCCCACCTCCTGCCCTCCTTACAGAATGCTCAGCCACACAGCCCGCACACAATGTTTTTCCAAATCCTTGCTGATCTGTAAACCGCACGAGCACGAACACGTCAGGAGACAGAGTCTGAGCTGGGGCAAGTTAGTGCCCCACTAGGAAGAGAGGTACAGCTGCCAGGAGACCGTAAAGTATGGCCCACACTCAGGAAAAGAAGATACATTCTTTTTTTTTTTTTTAATTTTTTTGAGTTTTTTTTTATTATATTATGTTAATCACCATACAGTACATCCCCAGATTCCGATGTAAAGTTTGATGCTTCATGAGTTGCGTATAACACCCAGTGCACCATGCAATACGTGCTTTTTTGAGTTTTTTTTAAAGATTTTATTTATTTATTCAACAGAGACAGCCAGCAAGAGAGGGAACACAGGCAGGGGGAGTGGGAGAGGAAGAAGCAGGCTCATAGCGGAGGAGCCTGATGTGGGGCTCGATCCCACAACGCTGGGATCACGCCCTGAGCTGAAGGCAGACGCCTAACCGCTGTGCCACCCAGGTGCCCCAGAAGATACATTCTTGCCACCTATACTCTGCAAGTGTAATGTTCTCAAAGTTGCAAATTCCAGTAACCTAGCAAAGCAGGGCTGGGCAAATCCCAGGAAGTTGTGTTCATGGGATATTTGTTGGGCAACTCTGGAACATGTTCGCCCCTTGTAAAACCTGCTTCGGGTTATAATACATCAGGAACTCAAATCTTACCATCGGCATCAGGGTTTTGGAACTCAGAGGAGTGTGTGAACGAGGTTTTGTTGCGTCTCACTGTGTTGAGACGTTGGACACTTGCAATGAACGATCGTCACACTCAACAATGTGGATGAGCCTTGAAACAATGGTGCTGAGGAAGGAGCCTGCATGCTCTATGATTTCAGATTCTTAAAAGTTCTAGAGAATGCTGCACACTATGTCGTGACAGAAGGCATATCCCTGGTTGTCTGGGGACAGCGGGGAGTGAGGGATTGCCAAAGGCTCAAGAGACCGTGGGGCGATAGGTATGTTCGTTATCTGTTTTGTGGCAACAATCGCACAAGTGAGTGCTTATGTCAAGACTCGTCACACTGATGTGCACACAAGCACGTGTGTGTACTGTGTGTCAGTTATACTGAGAGAGACAGACGGGGGGGGGGGGGGAAGGGCAAGAGAGGAAGAAAACGGATTACCTGAGAAACAGCAGTGAGGACAGTCGTATCTGCAGGGTCTTCCCTCTCCCCCGAGATATTCCTGGAGGAGCCATCGGTTTATCTTCGCGGATGAGAAGGCAGAACTGCAGCTGTTGTCACACCACCGACAACTGGCAGGTTCTGCTGTCCTGCCCCAAAGCTCAGCGCACACGGTCGTCTGTGACCCCGGGCTGCGGTGGAGCTAGTCCCCCTTTACACTAGCAAGTGCACATGCTCAGTAAGAAATCGTGCTGGGTGTCTGCACTCAGACATATTCAGATCAGTTATAGATAACTTTTCTTTATCTCTGTAAAAATGTATTGGCCGTAATAGGAAGGTACCCGTTGTCGGCTAGGTAGTTCTATTTGGTTTTGTTTTTATTTTAAACAGTTTTTAAAAAATGACTAATTGGAATTTTGTTTTTTTTAACATTTTGATAATTCTAACTTGAGAGGTAGTTTTACCTTTTGAAAATTGGAAACACTGTTCCCCATCCAAGTCCTAATAATGGTGACAGAAAATTCCTGATTGAGTATCCTCCCCAGCATAGCTGGTCTTCCTGGAAGGATTCGTAGCGGTCGGTTCTGAAGCAGGTGGGATCTCAGTTATTTTTAGGGGTAAAAGGATCACAGGCTGAAGTTTTATTTATTTTATTTTATTTATTTATTTATTTTTTTAATTTTATTTATTTATTTGACAGAGATAGAGACAGCCAGCGAGAGAGGGAACACAAGCAGGGGGAGTGGGAGAGGAAGAAGCAGGCTCATAGCAGAGGAGCCTGATGTGGGGCTCGATCCCATAACGCTGGGATCACGCCCTGAGCCGAAGGCAGACCTGCCCAACTGCTGTGCCACCCAGGCGCCCCTATTTATTTATTTATTTATTTATTTATTTTTAAAGATTTTATTTATTTATTTGACAGAGAGAGACAGCCAGTGAGAGAGGGAGCACAAGCAGGGGGAGTGAGAGAGGAAGAAGCAGGCTCCCAGCCAAGGAGCCTGATGCAGGGCTCGATCCCAGAACGCCGGGATCACGCCCTGAGCCAAAGGCAGAGGCTTAACGACTGAGCCACCCAGGCGCCCCCAGGCTGAAGTTTTAAAGCTGTATTAAACAAATCAAATAGTCCTGTATAGTTACTGTAACCCAGCCGGCCCCCTCCCAGCAGACGCCAGCTAGAAGACCCACAGCCCGCTCCAACCCACACGGGCACCCGCTCGCGCAGGAAATACAGTTGAGCGAGGCACACGTAAAAATGTGCTCTGTTTATGTTAAAGCTGTCTCAGGACAGCATGTCGAAGAATAACGAGGAAATACTTCATTCTAAGTTAATATGTCAGCTTTTCATGGTGTTACTTTCAAGTAGAGCAACTGAAAAAGAAACTAGTTATCTTTCAGAATATAAGAAAATAATCCTGTTTCCTATTATACATTGCAGATTGGAAATCTGAGCAATGTGATAAAAAGTGATGGGTAGTATATGAAAAATAATGAGTTTCATGTTGCAGCATTTCCAGGAGTGTTCGTGCGGGGAATGCCCTGGGCTTGAGTTAGGAAGCCTGCTGCCCAGCGAAATGCAATCCAATTCCCCGGACTTTGAAACACAATCTCTGTGAGATGTAAATGATGAATGAGTCCCAGTCCCTTCTGAGGGAACCTTACACGTCAGCGTAGAGACTATGATAATGCAAGGCTTGTCAAAGCAAGCGTGACAATAAAGACAAAGTGCGTGCTCCAAAAAAGCCTCCATCCAAATCTGGGGGCTGGGCAGCACGGAGCAGAGCTTTACAGGGGAGACCGTGTTTAAAATGGACTTTGAAGGTATCAGGTTGAGTGTCATGAAATTACCAGGGTTTGAGCATCGTGGACCACAAGAAGACTACAGAGGCAATTTTATGGATTCCAGCCTGTTTGCAGGGACACAGAAGGCGGGGTAGGTGGGGAAGCAGGTGTATCTAAGGACGGCTGCTCTTCCACAGCCCTGGGCGTGTGGAGGGCAGGCTGAGGGCTCAGGGGGCACATTCCTCAGAAGGGGCTGGGACCAGAGTCTGATATCACATTTTGTGTAAAGTGGAGGCACTGAAGGCTTCCTAGTAAGGACGTGGTAAGTCCAGAGGTTTAAGTTGGTCAAGAGAGAGCTGAGCTAAGTGCAGAATCTGGAGAGTGCCGCTCTTACGAAGAAGGTATTTATTGAACACCTGAATGTATCCTTCACTGGGCAGCCTGCTAAGGATTGAACAGTGGCCCCGACGTCATGATTGAGGCACAAGAGCATAAATGGGATCCTGAGTCATGGGACAGAATGCCATCCCGAAGAGAGGAGATGGGATGAGGGCCCAGAAGGAAGTCCTGCAGCAGATCCTAGGGGACGACCAATGTTTACATGACAGAAAAAGGAAGTGGAGGCCACACCAGGTCAAAGGAGTGGCAGTAAGATGAGGTCAAGAGCCATGGACTCCAAGGGAGGAGAGGCGTGGGCTGGAGACCTCGTCCACCCCGCAGAGAGATCAAGGAGCATCCATCAGTGTTGTTGGTTCTGCTGTGACAGGTCGTATGACCTTGGAGAGTCCTTATCTCTTCTGGGCCTCATTGTTTCCTTTATATGTAAAATTATACGACCATACAAGATGAGTCCTTAGCACTCTTTGCCTAAAATTACTAGATATTTCTGACCATCGAGCACAGGCGATCAAGTTAAATAGGTGTGAGATTGATTTTCCCCCAATTAGACCTGAGGGGCTGGTGCATCTGTGTGTGTGGTAAGATCCGCCCTCTTAACAAATGTTTCAGTGCACAGCATTGTGAGCCACACTGCCCATCCTCCAGCTAGTTCATCTCCCGTAACCAAAACCCTACAGCTGCTGAGCAGCGGTGTCCCTCTGTCCCTCCCTTCGCCCTGGGCCCCCATCTACTCTCTTTCTCTAGGAGATGGATGAATCTCAGTACTTCTATAGATGGAATCGTTTGGTACTTGTGCTTCTGTATCTGAGTTATTTCATTTCCCATAACATCCTCCAGATTCATCCATGTCACATGTGGGAGGATTTCGTCTTCTAAGGCTGAATAATATTCCATTGTAGTCAGAGACTACATTTTCTTTCTCCATTCATCTGCTGATGGACATTTCAGTTCCATATTTTGGCTACTGTGAATAAAGCTGCAATGATTATGGGAGTGCAAATATCTCTTTGAGATCCTGATTTTAATTCTTTTTATTTCCCTGAGATTGCTGGATCACATGGTTATTCTATTTTTAATTTTTTGAGGAAACTACATACTGGTACCTACAGTGGCTACACCATTTTGCATCCCCACCAACAGTGTAAAAACATTTCTACGATTTCTTTACTTCCTTGCCAACACTTACTATTTTTTGTTTTTTGGATAACAGCCATCCTAACAGGTGTGAGGTCGTATCTTTTTGTGTTTTGATTTGCATTTGCCTGATGATGAGTGATGTTGAGCATCTTGTTGTGTGTCTGTTGACCATTTGTATGTCCTCCAGAGAGAAATGTCCATTCAGGTCCTTTGCCCATTTTTTAATTGGGTTATTTCCTTTTCTGCTGTTGAGTTTTAGTATTTCTGGACATATTTTAGACATTGACCTGTTAGGTTTATGGATGGCAAACATTTTCTCCTATTCCGTAGACTGCCTCTTCACTCTGTTGATTGCTTACTTTTCTGTGCAGAAACCTTTAGCTTGAAGTGCCATTTATTTATTTTTGGCTTTGTTGCTTGAGCTTTTGATGTTATAGTCAAGAAATCATTGCCCAAACTAATATCATGAAGATTTTCCCATATGTTTTCTGTTAGAAGTTTTACCGTTTCAGATCTCACATGTAAGTCTTTAATCCACTTTGAGTTTATTTTTGTGTGTGGTGTGAGGTAAGGGTAAAGTTTCATTCTTTTGCACGTGGATACTCACTTTTCCCAGCAGCACCACTTACTGATGAGACTCTCTTGACCCCATTGGATATTTTTGGCACACTTGTTGCACATGCATGGGTTTATTTCCGGGATCCCTGTTCTATTCCACTGGTCCAAGTGTCTGTTTTTATGACAAAGCCATACTGTTTTGAAGACTGCAGATGTGTAATATGTTTTGAAATGAGGAACTGTGATGCCTTCAGTTTTGTTCTTTCTCAAATAATTGTGGCTTTTTAGAATCTTCTTTGCTTCCGTATGAGTTTTAAGGATATTTTTTCCATTTCTATAAGAAATACCATTGATATTTGGATAGGGATTGCATTGACTCTGTAGATCACTTTAGGTAGGATGGACATTTTTAATAATATTAAGTCTTCCAAGCCGTGAATATATGATGTCTTTTTACTTACATCTTCTCTATTTTTTTTTTTTACCAGTATTTTCATAGTAGTCAATGTACAAGTCTTTTCCCTCCTTGGTTAAGTTTATTCCCAAGTATTTCATTCTTTTTGATGCTTTTGTGAATAGGATTGTTTTCTTAAATTCCTTTGCAGATAGTTTGTTATTTGTGTGTAGTAATGCTTCTGATTTTTTAAGTGTTGGCTTTGTATCCAGCAACCTTACTGAATTTATTAGTTTCAAGTATTTTTTGTGATGTCTTTAGAGTTTTATACATATAAGGTCATGTTATCTGCAGTCAGGGATAATTTTACTTCTTCCTTTCCAATTTGGATGCTTTTATTTCTTTTTGCCCAATTGCTCTGGTCAGGACTTCCAGTACTATGTGGGATAAAAGCGATGAGAGTGGGCATCCTTGTCTTGTTCCCGAACTTAGAGGAGAAGCTTTCAGCTCTTCATCATTGAGTGTGATGTTGGCTGTGGGCTTGTCATCATGGCCTCTGTTATGTTAAAGTAGATTCACCTCAGCCACCTTGTTGTGAGTTTTTGTCGTAAATGGATGTTGAATTTTGTCAGATGCTTTCTCTGCTTCTATTGTTATAATCGTTGATTTTTATTCTTCATCATGCTAATGTGATGTATCACATTGATTGATTTGTGTATGTTGAACCATCCTAGGAATAAACCCCACTTGATCATGGTCTATGATCTTTTAAATGTGCTATTGAATTCCATTGGCCAGTAGTATTTTTTTTTTTTTGGCCCCTTATCATTGACATTTTTAAATGTCAAGACAGTTTATTTAACTAATTATAGTTGTTTATGAAATAGGATATATTTTAAAAATGCTTAGAAGCTCAGCTCATTAGCAACTAAAAAGTGGGTCCAAGGGAAAAGGCTTTACACATCTATTACCAAATCACGATATATTTATTTATTTATTTATTTATTTTAAAGATTTTATTTATTTATTTGACAGAGATAGAGACAGCCAGCGAGAGAGGCAACACAAGCAGGGGGAGTGGGAGAGGAAGAAGCAGGCTCATAGCAGAGGAGCCTGATGTGGGGCTCGATCCCACAACGCCGGGATCACGCCCTGAGCCTAAGGCAGATGCTTAACCGCTGTGCCACCCAGGTGCCCCCACGATATATTTAAACTGAAAAAGCTGTCTACTCAAAAGTGAAAAGACGGAGTCTGATATTCTGGCTCTTTGTCTTGATTTTTCTTAAGTTGATGTTTTCCAGAAAGGAAATATTTACTGATATATTTATTAATAGATATGTATTTGCAAAAGAGGAATACTTACTAATATAAAGTATGCATCATTGGAAACAGCCCTCCTTTCATGCTTTCCTCAGAGTACTATCCGCTGTCCTTCCTTGTTGAAATGTGTGAAGTAATTACTATGATAGAGTTTAAATTTTTAAAAATATTTTATTTACTTATATGAGAGAGAGAGAGAGCGAGAGAGAGAGAGCACAAGCGGGGTGAAGGTGGAGGAGCAGAGGAGGAGAGGGAGAAGCAGACTCCCCACCAAGCAGGAAGCCCGGTGTAGAACTCGATCCCAGGACCCTGAGATCATGACCTGAGCCAAAGGTAGGCACCCAACCGACTGAACCACCCAGGCACCCCGATAGAGTATAATTTTAAGTTAAGTTTGTATTTCTTTGTGCACATACATACAAAACATATGGATAAAACACTATTGTGAGTAAAATGTGTGGTTTAAATGCTTTTCTAATGATGGATATTATTTGATACCCATATGACAAGTTTCTTTATTGTGACCAAATAACCTTTTTTATAAATTAGTTTCAGAGGTATTAGTTTCAATGTTATCTTTAAAAGAGATAACATCATTTGTATATAACACCCGGTGCTCATTATATCACGTGCCCTCCTTAATGTCCATCACCCAGTTACCCCATCCCCCACCCACCTCCCCTCCAGCAACCCTCAGTTTGTTTCCTGTGGTTAAGAGTCTCTTATGGTTTGTCTCCGTCTCTGGTTTTGTCTTGTTTTATTTTTCCTTTCCTTCCCCTATATTCATCTGTTTTGTTTCTTAAATTCCATATAAGAGTGAAATCATATCATAATTGTCTTTCTGTGACTGACTTATTTCGCTTAGCATAATATCCTCCAGTTCCATCCATGTCGATGCAAATGGCGAAATTTCATCCTTTCTGATGGCTGAGTAATATTCCATTGTATATATGGACCACATCTTCTTTATCCATTCGTCTGTCGATGGACATCTCAGCTCTTTCCACAGCTTAGCTATTGTGGACATTGTTGCTATCAACATTGGGGTGCAGGTGTCCCTTCAAATCACTATGTTTATATCATTGGGGTAAATACCCAGTAGTGCAGTTGCTGGGTCATAGGGTGGCTCTATTTTTAACTTCTTGAGGAAGCGCCACACTGTTTTCCAGAGTTGGCCAGTAGTATTTTGTAGAGGTGTTTGCCTCTGTGTTCATCAGAGATATTAGCCTGTAGTTTTCCTCTTATTGGGCTTTGCTATCAAGGTAATGCTGGCCTCATAAAACAAGGTAGGAAGTGTACCCTTCTATTTAATTTTTAAAAAAAGTTTAAGATTCATGTTAATTCTTTTTTAAATGTTTGATAGAATTCACCCATGAAGCCGTCAGATCCTGGGCTTTACTTTGTTGGGAGGTTTTGATTACTGATTCAATCTCCGTATTCTTTCTTGCTCTGTTCATATTTTTCTATTTCTTCATGATTCAGTCTTGGTAAATTGTATGTTTCTAGGAATTTGTCCATTTCTTCCAGGTTATCCAGTTTGTTGTTGTATAATTGTTCCTAATAGTCTCTCATCCTTTTTCTTTCCTTTCCTTTCCTTTTATTTTATTTTTTTAGTCACTGAGAGTTTACCCTGAGGCCCTGAACCCAGCTGAAGCCAGGGTGGGGGGCGTGGGCATGTTGTAGGGACAGAGGAGGTAGGAGCCTGGTCCACCCCTTGCTCCTGGGCTGACGTCTGACCTCCGTGGCTGTGCAGGAACAGCCAGGCCGGCAGAAATGGCAGCAGCTGCAGCTGGGAGCCCAGACGCCCCCACAGGGGCAGCACTCTCATCCCGTCTGGAGGGACAGGCATGAGTGGTGGGAGCCCCTCGAGTGCAGACGCACCCCTGTATGGGAGCTCAGGGACAGGACAGAGAAGAGGCCCACAGGAGGAGTTTGGCAAAGCAAAGGCATAAGGCAAGATGATTCTTTTTATCTGTAGTTTCAGTGGTAACGTCTCTCCTTTCATTTCTGATTTTATTTCATTCACTAAACATTTTTCGGTGTTATTTTTTAAAAAAAACCCAACTCTTAGTTTTGATATTTTTCTAGGTGCTATTTCATTTACTTCAGCTCTAATCTTTATTTTTCTCTTCTTTCTACTACTTGGGTTTAGTCCTTCTTCTTCTTCTTCTTTTTTTTTTTAAGATTTTATTTACTTATTCGACAGAGATAGAGACAGCCAGCGAGAGAGGGAACACAAGCAGGGGGAGTGGGAGAGGAAGAAGCAGGCTCATAGCAGAGGAGCCTGATGTGGGGCTCGATCCCATAACGCCGGGATCACACCCTGAGCCGAAGGAAGATGCTTAACGACTGCGCTACCCAGGCGCCCCTAGTTTGTTCTTCTTTTCCTAATTCTTAGAAAGTTAGGTTATTGATTTGAGATGTTTCTCCTTTTTTATGTATACATTTATTGCCATAAACTTTCGTCTTAATACTGCTTTTGCTCCATCCCTTAATTTGTGGTATGTTCTGTTTTCATTTGTCTTGAGATACTTTCTAATTTCCCTGTTTGTGTTATCTTTGACCCCTTGGGTGCTCAGGAGTGTGCTGTCTAATGTCCATCTATCGTGAATTTGCTGGTTCTCTATTGCTTTCTAGATTCATTCTGTTTTGGCTGGAAAAGATACTTGGTATGATGTCAAACTTCAATTTGTCAACTTGTTTCCTGATCCAGTGTGATCCGTCCTGTGTCTGTTCCCTGCGTGCTTGCGAAGACTGTGTGCTCTGCTGCTGTTGGGTGGAATGTTCCGTTGCTTAGCGGTTTCCACATGACAGTGTGTTTGAGGCTTAAGACTTAACTCACCGTAAGGCAGAAAACACATTCTTTCTATATAACAGCGAGCCACACTGAATTCTCTTTATGCACCATTCGTCTTTGATGTTCTCCAGTTTTGGAGTCCAGTTAGGGTGGCTGGAGCTGGACAGGCCACTCCTTTTTCAGCAGGATCTTAGGAATGAAAAGTGGACCCAGACTAGTATTAGGATTTCCGAAGTCTGACTCCAATTCTCCAGCTATTCTAGACTTGGTAGAGCGACCTCAAGTTTTGGCATGCTGTTCCTGGCAGTCGGCTGATCTAGCCAAAGATGCAGATGGGAGTAAGAGGAAAGTAGGGCAGACCCTATGAATTACAGGGTTATAGGGTTGTATGGAAGGTGTGCAAAAATAGCTACATCAGATAATGTATCTGTTATGGGCTGAATCGTGTTCCCCAAAATTCATATGTTGAGGTCCCAACCCCAGTACCTCAGAATGCAACTGTATTTGGAAATAGGGCTGTTCGGACACAATTAGTAAGTTAAAATGCGGTCATATTGGGGTAGAGCGGGCCCTGTTCCAGTATGACTAGCGCTTTTATAAAGGGGAAATTTGGACACAGACACACATAGAAGGCAGACGACGTGAAGACACACGGGAGAAGACGGCCATCTACGAGCCAAGGAGAGAGGCCAGGAGCAGATCCTTTCCGAACACCTGACACCTTGCTGCCCAGCCTGCATCCTCCAGAACGGTGAAGCCATGCATTTCGTCCGTGGGCCACGACCCATCTCTGGTACATTGTTCAGGCAGCCCAGCTAGGTAACGTGCTATCGTGAGTATCCATTGCATCATAAAGACAACAGGATTCGGAAAACGCACCAGCAGAGTTGAGTCAGGAGACGCTCTGGGAGGTCAGCTCTGTGATAAAGGCCTGAAATGAGGCTTGGGGCCCATTCTTGGCAACAATTAATTGCCACGTGGAGGGATTTGCCCTTTGTCCCCCAGATTGCAGGAGCCCACCGGGCCTTCTTCTCGTCCTCTGGCCATGTCTGAATGATCCCGTCACATGCTTCTTGCCGGTGAGCGTGTTGTCAGACCTGCCTCTCGGCTTTCCAGCTGGAAAGCTAGCTCAGCCTCCCTCCTGACGCTGCTCTTTCCATGAGGCATCCAGGGCCCTGCACCTCTGTGCCTCCCCAGGCCGCCTAGTGCTCAGCACTCTGGAGCTCATCTATGAGAACGTGTCATCTTGTCTGTGGGAACCTGGTTTACAAAGAAACTGCACACGCTATGACAGAATCCTTAGTGGAAAGAGGAGTCGTGCCTAGAATATACTTCCCTTCCTGCCCATCCTTCTTCGTGACTGAAAGGCTCCGAAATCTATCAGGCTCTAAAGGACACCTGGACGCTCCTAGCCAAAGACCTCCGTTTTGTGTGATAGAAACGTGTTTTGCTGACATTTTGGTAGACACCATCCATCCTCATCAGGATTATTTCTTGCAGCACTATTTACCCATTCACCCTTGGCCACATTGGTAGGCGCACCGTGTGTGACCTCTTAGGGCTCTGGGGGAAGAAGACTGATGAGAAAGGGAGAAGAGACAAGGGGAGATCCCAATAGGAGCCTTGCTGCTGAGGAAGTTGGATTGGGCGTAAGAACAGATGGGCTTCCCCTCACCCCCCATCCGATGCATGTGAGCCCGCTGTCCGCAGGAAACTGCAGGTCGCACTCCCCAGGATGTGGACCAGCATATTCAGCGTGGTGGAGAAGAGAAGCTTCTAGGGCTCCGAGAGCAGGGGACCCCCACAGACGGAGGGGGCTGCCAAGCTCCTTCCACAAGTCCTCTCACCAGGTGAGTTAGGTTTCCCCCTTCATGACGTGGAGTGAGGATGGAGAGGGAAATGCAAATGAAAACCTGACTTACCACTACTACCCACCTGTTAGGACAGCTGGTTAATATAAAACAGTAAAAACATCAACGCTGGAAAGAGCCGGCTCTCTGACATTGCTGGAGGGAAGGTAAATGGAACAGCCACTCCGGTAAGACAGTTTGATTGGTTCTACAGAAGTGAGACATAAACCCAATAACCTAGCAAGCACTTCCATGGACCTTCACCCGAGAGAATGAAAATTTAATGCCCCATGAAACACTGTGCGCTAATGTTCACTGCCGGTTTATTTGTAATAGCTGAAAGATTAAACCTCCAAACTGGGTGAAGGCTGACTCTGTGAAGGGACCTTTCTGAACTACCTGTGGCTTCCTGTGAATCTACAAACTACCTCTCTCCCTCCCTACCTATCTGTAGCATCAGGCTCCATCGTCAAATTAGCAAAAATCTGCTAAATTTGGTCTCAGCCAAATGCTTTATGCAGAATACCTATGTACAGACATACATACCACTTGTTTATTCCTTCCAGTCAGAATGGTGCTGACATCAGCAGCCGTGCTTGGCTTCTAGAGACCAGGATGTCTGACAGTGTTGATGGGGACAGGCAGGTTATGCTCAGTGTCATCTCTGCATGTTTCACTGATGTATTCTCAGAGCCGNTCTCAGAGCCACAGAGACCCCAACATTAGGAGAATATGATGACTCATAAGGGGCTATAGTGACTCAAAGACAGGGTGCACATTACAATCACCAAGGGGTTGTTTCTTGTAAATTACTTATTCAGAAACAATCATTTAAAACTGTTTATTTGCCTAATATTCAAATTCATAACACACCACCACTCCTGGAGATGACCATACATTTCCCAACTACCCTTCTCTGCCATCATGGGTTGGTGCACAGACGTCACCCCTTGGGCACTGCGTGCAAGGTGGAGACCTCCAGGAAGACCTTCATTTGAATGAAGAACCTCTCCACATCATGGAGCTGAGCCTGCTTCTCACTGCATTGCTTGGC
>NC_048235.1:4688171-4720177 GCF_002007445.2 Ailuropoda melanoleuca | reverse complement strand
AAGGAGATGGGAAAAACCGGTGAAACTCTTTTCTAGCTCCAAAATAAAAAGGGTCTCTCAAATAGGCCCGAAAAGAAGACCACAAACGATGTGAATTCACGCTATCTGGATGGAGAAGAAGCTGTGTGGGCTGGCCTCAGCATGTATGTCAAAGGCGTTTGTCTTGACAAGCCGGCTCCAGAGGGATGGAAGAGAATGGATGCAATGTAAAGCAGGAGAGACATCCCTAGGTCGAGGATCAAAGATAGAGGCATGATCCATAGTTGATCAAGACAGAGATGGATGTTAGATAGAGCATAGACGACAGAGAAATAGGAGGTAAAACTGTTCTTGGGAAGCAAATATGCCGCCCTCCATCCCCACTGGGAAGACCCTGGCCGGGCCTGAGGCTTGGGGGCCTGGAGGACCCATGGCGTCATCCTCCTCTGAAGGCCGGCAGGCTCAAGACCTGGGAAGAGCCGACGTGTCACTGCCAAGGCTGTCACCCAGGAGCAGGTGTCTAGTCCAGGCAGATGGGTCACCTGTGTGATCCTCGAAGGCCTCGGATTGAGTGGCTGTGGTCACTTCATGAAGGAAGGCAATCAGCATCGCTAAGTCGACTGAGGTCAGAGAACATCTCATCTCAAACTGTCCATTGAAAAACCCATCGCAACAGATTGTGAAGGAAATATGAAAACTCAATGGACACTCTAATCCTTTAAGAAGCAGGTCCAAACGTGGTGGATGCAACTTGGTATGCGAAAAACAGTGAAAAGTATGCCTCCACTACCCCCAGATCGGGTTTCTTCTACATGGGGAGTGGTCCTGAGAGCCCAGATCGGGTGTCTCCTACATGGGGAGTGGTCCTGAGAGTGGCCGGTGCCACTTTGGCCAGGTCGAGAAGGGAGTGGGTAGTCATTGATGCCAGATGGGGCATAGGAGGATTGGGACGGGGTGGCAGGATGGGTGGGGCAGGGTAAGGATGAAGGACATAAGGGTGGGGCAGTGGCAAGGCCCCCATGAGATGGGGTGAGGCCAAGTGGAGGTTGGAGGAAGCGCTGATAGGGCTGCAAGGCAGCAGGCAGGGACTGGGCCATGGCTTTAGGGCCATCCACACAGGCCCCAGGAGCAGCCTCATGCAGAAGAGATGAGAGGCCCATTCAAATGTCCCTACAACGTCCAATACACGCCAATCATCAAGTCAGGACACCACCCCAGGGTCCAACAGGATTGGCAATGGAGGCTCTCCCCCTCTGCTAGTGCTGGTGGTAGCTGTTGGGCTGCTTTGGAGAAAGATGCTCGCTTGGATTCAGGTCAGGACGGCCCCCGTGATAGGATGCTACCATTCTACCCGCCACTCTCTTTGAAGAATCCCAGACACAGGGGTGCCTGGGTGGCCCATTCGCTTTAGGGGCTGGCACTTCATTTCCAATAAGGTCTTGATCAAAGGGTCCTGGGATCCATCCCCACATTGGGCTCCATGCTCAACGGGGAGTCTGCTCGAGAATTCTCTCTCTCCCTCTCCGTCTGCCCCTCAACCCCTCCCACCTCGCCGCTGTTTACACTCTTTCACGCTCTCTGTCTCTCTCTCCAAAGCAAAACAAAACAAAAAAAGATGAAACAGTCATAGCCTCTGATGTGTAATTTTCTTACAGAAAATAAGTGTACTGAAAAGGCGATCTGCGTAGAACACAGCTATAATGTGAATGAAAATGCTCCACGAGAAGGCATTGTTGATGGGATCTGGCCCTGATGCCATGAAAGAGGATTAGATTGATGGGCATCAGGGGACTGAAAGTTCATGTGACCTTGGGCCTCTTAGAAAGTCAGGGAGGGCAGGAAGTGGCCCTTTCTGACCATTCCTCGGGCATGCCAGACACGGAGTCCTCTCCAGTGGAGTCTGTCCAGTAACTTCCTGAGCCTCTACTGAGAGACGGGTGGAGCAACGTGGCATTTCAGGTGGGCTTTTGGACAACGGGGTCCTTCCCTCAGTGGTCAGAGAAATCGGGGGCTGAGGAAATTACAGAGTCACGTGTTTTTCTTAATGGGTTAAGGACTGGGTCGTGTGACAGCATATTCTGAGAAGAGAGACCGATCAGAGGCATGTTTGGCAATGCTCCCGACTCCCTGAAGGTCCAATTCCAAAGGAATAGACCCTAACAGTCTGATGTGTCTGGGGACATGGAGGAGCTGTGACAGAATCCTGGTCCATTTCGCTGTGGGACTGGAAGCCTAAAGAAGTAACAGGTTCAGGTCAGCTGGGTGGCTCAGTTGTTTACGTGTCCGACTTTGTCTCAGGTCATGATCTCAGGGTCCTGGGATGGATCCCGTCTTGGGGCACCCTGCTCAGTGGGGTGTGTGCTTGTCCTTCTGCCCTTCCTCCACCTTGTGCGCACTCTCTCTCTCTCAAGTATATAAAGTCAACCTTAAACACGAAAGAAAAAAAATCACTGGTCCTGACAAAGGTGGAAGCTATTCATTTCCCAAGGATTAGACGTGAGTTAAGAATGGGGCACTGAAAAGTAACCATGAAATCAAAGAGTTCAGACCCTCGGATGGGCCGGTTCCAATGGCATAGAGAAGAAATGAGGTTTTTCCAAGGGAACTTGCAGCTGAAAATGGCTTCCTCGGGTATCAGTGGGGAAACAGAGAGTTGGGAGAGGAAAGCATACTGATTTTCCATTTTCAGCTCTGAGTGTCCCATGGAGGATTGCCACAGCTTTGATTCTTGTGTAAACTGGGGGGCAGTCGTGGGCCTGGTCTTGCTTCCAGAGTGCATGGTGTGAGAATTCAGGAGCGTCTCTGCAAGCAGTCACTCAAGGCAACCTCACCTGCCTTTCCTAACGTCCCCGTCCCTGGGCTGGGTAGGCAGGAGAGTGCAGAGAACAGGGAGGGAGGAGAGGTCACAGGGTGACAACTGTCTTTGATCTGGTGGTCCCGAGGCCCTGTCATGCTTACTTGGAGAGAAGGGACAGGAATATGACTCTGCTTTTTTCTTTGCACTCAGGACATCCAGACATCCATCCCCGAGGCAGGCCGATCGACCGGCGTGTCCCTGAGAGAGCTGGGACTGATGGCGAGCAGTCACGCCCAGCCTGGGCCCTACAGACCCTCGAGAGCCCAGAAAGGGAAGAGGCCACAGAGGGCCCCCGTGGCACCCTGGGCTCCCGGGCCAGATGAGGAGGATCCCAGGGTAAGTGGAGGGTGGCATGTGTTGTGAGCAGGGGGTCTGCCACGACTCTGGAGACAGGCTTGGCACAGGGAAAGCTCTGTGTCCATAGGTCAGTTGTCCTTTCCTGGGCCAGGATGACCTGCTCCGGAATCGCATCAGCAGACCCGGTGGGGCTGAGGGTGCACCTCAGGGGTGCACGGGCTCAGGTCCAGGCCGGCGCTTGTCCAAATCTCTCCGTGTGGTTCCTTCTATTCAGCCTGAGACCTGCAATCCCTCCTCCTTGCCCCTCCCTACCTCAGGCTGGGGGAAGCATCACATGTTATTTGATAGGCTGGCACCTCCCAAGCCATAGGTGATGTCCCCTGTCCAAAAGCAATCTTCTACTCCCTGAATATGCCCGTCTCTTGTTCTTTGCAGTGGGCCTGAGACTTGGACTTACTCACTGACCCCTCTTCCTTCATCCCCAGGTGAAGTGCAGGGACTGTGGAGCCTTTGGGCACAAGGCATCCAGCAGCAGGTGCCCCATGAAGCACTGGGGTGGGGCCCTCGTCCCCCAGGCCTGGGGCTCCAGGAAGCTGAAGGAGAATGTAGAACCACGGAGTCAGCAGGACCAGCAGGGTCCCGGGCCCTCGAAGCAGGCTGCAAGGGAGAAGGAAGAGAGACAAAGGTGAGGAGTGGGTTTCGCTGCTGTCCCCAATCCACGGGCTGACATTGAAAGACGCTGTGTCTCTGCCCCTGGACACTGTGTGCTGTGCTGTCTGCAGGCACAGACAGGGTTGGGAGGTAGACCAAGGAGCTCTTCATCTTTCAGAGGTCCACCCTTAGGCTACCGTGCTGCCCTTGCTGAATCGGCGAGGGTGTGTGTGGTGGGGAGGGTGTCCCTTCACCAGGGGCCACATCGGAACTTGGCAAATGCCAGGCAGAACCACACTAGACCCTGAATGCCAGTAGTTCCTGGGCAAACCTGGAAGGCTCCCCGGAGTTGGGTGGTGGGGGAAGAATAGCAGGGGAGGGAAAGGATGCCATTGGCCTAGGCCCCGAGCTTGCATCCCAGCTGAAGACACGAAACTGAGTTCCTTCAACTTCCCATGCTGTGTTGCGCAGGCAAGAAGCCCAGCAGATGGAGGCCCTGCTCCAGAGATTCCCCAGGAGACTCCAGGGGGGGCAGAAGCCAACCTGGAAGGATTGCACAGAATCCTGTGGCTACGTGAGGGTGAGTGTCCCCTGCTTCCCGGCTCCTATTCTCTCCGGGGGACCCCGATGGGCTTCGTTGCCCTCCTGGGTGAGGACGTGGCTCAGCTTCCATTCAGAGCAGTGTGATTTCAGGGGCATCCTCTTCCCCCATTTTCCCTTGGTGTCCATCATGGTGCCTTATTCCTCGGATGCGTGCGCACGGTGAGCAGGGTGGGATGTGAACAGCATTGCAGGACACTCTTCTAACACGTAGGCCCCTCGATGGAAGAAGAGGCAACTTTCCTTTGGGACACGTTCTCCCGCATTGCCCATCAGAACTCAGTAGCCACCAAAGTGAGTCCACACCCTCAGGATTCCTATGGCCTCCGTAGCGCGGTAGCTGGAAGCGCCGGTCCGCTGGAGGAACCCCAGACGCATAGAAAGCAGCTTCCTCTGCTCCTCCCCCATGTAAAAAGTGTATCAAGGGGATCCTGTGGAGTATTTATTCCTGACCTTCCCAGAGCTATGGTCCCACTTCCTAGGTAAACAGAACCCTTTTCTGTCTTTCACTTTTGAATCGGACATACGAAGGTCTTGGGTTTTTTTGTTGGTTTCTTTGTTTTCCTTCACGGGAATGTGGCCTTGGTGGTGAGGAAAAACTAATGTGCATTCCGTGTGTTGTCTTTTCCCACAGCGTCCACACAGGCCGATGCCCGTCTACACCGCCAAGAGGACTTCCGTCCTGGAGCCTCACCTCACATGGGAGCCACCTACCCAGCCCCCTGACGTGACAGCCGGGAAGCACTCCGCGTCTCCTCTCGGAAGCCCTGCAGGGGGCCTCATCCCACCCGGTGCACCACGTGACGCTCGGCACGGGATGACCACTGACACGCCTCACCTGGCATGCCCACCCTTTGGCAGGAAGGGTGGGCCGGTTGCCCACCTGACAGAAAACAGGTCTCGAGGAGAGTCCCTTGAAGGTCCCCAGGCTGCGTCCAAGGCACACGGCGTGGGCCATGCCCAGGCACGAGCCAAGGGTCCTGAAGAGAACTCACATCCTAATGCAAGCAATGGTATGGTTCAGACCTCCCAAATCCACCCCAAGACACCAAGCAAGAGACGTGCCCAGATCCCCCTAGAGACGGGCCTGAACCCCCGAAAGAAAGCACGCTGGAGCCCCTTCCAGCACGCCCACAAGCGCAAACAGGGAGGCCACGTGGGGGTGTCTGAGAGTCCGTGTCCTCCAGCAAGGAGAAGTGCAGGTGGAGTCCCAGCAGCAGCCCTGGTGACCAGGAACACACCTGCCCCAGGGCAAACCATCGACCTGCAGCCTGCACGCACCCGACCTCACCTGGAAACTGTCCAGGCGTGCACCGAAGCCCCATGTCTGCCTTCCAAGCCCGCCCCTGGCAAGGCCCTTCGAATGGTCTTCATGAGATTGGACAAAGGCTGCTGGAGCTCCAGGTTCCTAGCAGCTCCCTCATTCCATCCTCCTGAGATGTCAGCCCTTCCTGGTCAGGGCCCTCCCATCGTTCAGAAATCGTTCAATTCCAGGTTCCTAGCAGCTCCCCCATTCCATCCTCCTGAGAAGTCAGCCCTTCCCGGTCAGGGCCCTCCCATCGTTCAGAAATTGGAGGGACCCTTTGGTCGTGTCCCTTGGAGTGTCCTCCATGATGACCTGCAGGTGTCCTCGTCCTCTGAAGACAGTGGGAGAGAATGAGACAGCCCATGGCCTCGGAGACTTGTCCTCCAGCCCAGGGGACCCTGAGGAGGTGTCTGTTGAACTGACGACAGGTCACAGTGCTGGGCTGTTCTGCTGAATCCACACATCGTCAGCGGCGCGGGAGGGAAACGGTGGAGTCCACAGCATGTTGAGTGGCTTGCTTGTGGGGGGCCTGCACGTGCAAAGCAAAGACACACACACAGGGCCCTTTCTCTATAGGGAAATAGATGGGATATTTCAAAGGGTACTTATGCATCTGGGATGTCAAGCTTGTTCTATTTAAAGACATTCTCTACAAAATTGAGTGACATTATCATGATAAGTGGTAAACTTGAATGTAAATTTAACCTAGGACCTAAAACTTTTTTTGTTTTACAAATATCTGATTTGGGGGATTGTGGATAAACGTCCCACTGCGTGGCACTGTGTTTTGTTCTGAGTGAGATGAGATTTTCTGGACTCTGTGATGTGATGGCTGTGGAAACTGCATGGGGAATATTTAACCTGGTTTGCTCATTTTCGTGATTAAATGTTATTCCAAAGTTGTGTGTAGTTGTTTATCCTTTTTTTTTTTTTTAAAGATTTTCTTTACTTATTCGACAGATATAGAGACAGCCAGCGAGTGAGGGAACACAAGCAGGGGGAGTGGGAGAGGAAGAGGCAGGCTCACAGCGGAGGAGCCTTATGTGGGGTTCGATCCCATAACTCCGGGATCACGTCCTGAGCCAAAGGTAGATGCTTAACCGCTGTGCCACCCAGGCACCCCGTAGTTGTTTATCCTTAATAAAATCTTCCCAACTATGACTTGATGTGCATGTTTTTTTCCCTCAGCCTTTCAGATCCTTTCTATAATGAATTTCGCTCCTCATAGCNAATTTCGTTCCTCATAGCTTAATCACCTGTGAGGAAAGAGGAGCTTGATGGGACGTAGTGTTTCTTAGACATCGAGGATCTCAGGCACACCCGGCTCTCCTGCATGAATAGATGCCTAGAGAACATATTTCCCCTTGCCTCCTGTGTACATGCCAGGTGCCCTGCATGGGACCTCAGGCTCACTTTGGTCTCTCATGGGATCAGGGGTTGAGTTTTCCCCTCTCCCTATTCCGGAATCCCCCTTGAAGTGGTGGATATTTTGGCCGCCTTTCCGAGGCCTGGGCATTGGCACTTCCCATCCTCCAGATGATTTCCTCAGGCAGCGAAGTTTGACGACCCGGGCAGGTGGTGGTCAAAAGATCAGTAGTCCCAGGCTCCGGTTCCTTTCTCTCTCAGGGACATCTCCAACGAGGACCCAGGGGAAAAAGCCCATAGGTCTATAGAGGGGATTTCTTTCTTAGGAAGAGCCAATGACTGCTCCTGCCTCCTAGAGGGCCCCTGCTTGGGGAATGCTCCCCCAGTCTCTGCGTATCTCTGCACTTGGGAGGCAGGGGAGCGACTGGTTGAACACACTAGGTCATTCAACCTCAGAGGGGAGTACAGAAGCCACGGTGTGGGACATCCCCAAACCCTGCATACGTCCCATCCATGCAATGCAGTCTTTGTGTGACCTGAGTCAGAGTCTGGTCCCTTTAGCCTGAGGCCCCTGTCTCATGCCCTGCCTGCTGCCCCATTGCTGTCTCATGGCCTCTGACAGAAACATAGCATCATGGGTCTTCATTTCTGGCAATTCAAGGGGAGTGGAACAAACCGAATCATTTCCTACTTTTTGGAATTCTGTTGGGATCACAGGCATCCAAGAATAAAAAGGCCTAATATAGATGTGGCTCTGGGATTGGAACTGTGGTGGTAGGCTAAATATTCTTGGATCTGCAAGTACAGGGCACAGGGGCAAGGAGGTCGGCAGCCTTGACCCAAGGGCATGCATGCTGGGCTCTCTAGCTGCATGATGACGCCATTTGCAGTGGATGGGATTCCTTCAACAGGCCCAGTGACGCCAGTGAGAAAGAGCAGCTGAAGAGGTCCTGCCAAGGGCTGTTCTCTTCCTTCTAATAGCCTCCGGTGGCGTTCTGCTTCCCTGGTGTAAACCCACAAAACATAACCGACCTTCCCAAATGTCAATCCATTCTAGTCCAGATATGGACAAGGAAAGCGTTAAACTTTGGACAAACTGCTATGGGTTATGGGAACACCAGTGGGGCGCCCTCATGTGGAATCATCCTGGAGCCATTTCAGTAGCAGGAACAGTAGGATTGGGTCTTGCCACAATCCAGCCAGCTTGGACTGCCATAGTTGTCTAGGAAGTCCCAATTCCCATGTTAGATGCGCAGATTCAGGAAAGGGGGTGAAGAGACTATTGAACATTGACTCTAGTTTTGGCTGTGGTTGCGAGAACCTAGGTCTCCCTTTCAACAGTGTCTGAAAGTTTTGAAAGTTGACATTGTCATGCTATTAAAAGAGAAGCATGTCTTAGCTAACAAGGACATGTGTGACAGGCTTCCTTACCCAGAATGGAGACAGTCTCTCTGGAAGGAGAAGGGAAAAACCGGTGAAACTCTTTCNAGGAGATGGGAAAAACCGGTGAAACTCTTTTCTAGCTCCAAAATAAAAAGGGTCTCTCAAATAGGCCCGAGAAAAAGACCACAAACGATGTGAATTCACACTATCTGGATGGAGAAGAAGCTGTATGGGCTGGCCTCCGCATGTATGTCAAAGGCGTTTGGGTTGACAAGCCGGCTCCAGAGGGATGGAAGAGAATGGATGCAATGTAAAGCAGGAGAGACATCCCTAGGTCGAGGATCAAAGATAGAGGCATGATCCATAGTTGATCAAGACAGAGATGGATGTTATATAGAGCATAGACGACAGAGAAATAGGAGGTAAAACTGTTCTTGGGAAGCAAATATGCCGCCCTCCATCCCCACTGGGAAGACCCTGGCCGGGCCTGAGGCTTGGGGGCCTGGAGGACCCATGGCGTCATCCTCCTCTGAAGGCCGGCAGGCTCAAGACCTGGGAAGAGCCGACGTGTCACTGCCAAGGCTGTCACCCAGGAGCAGGTGTCTAGTCCAGGCAGATGGGTCACCTGTGTGATCCTCGAAGGCCTCGGATTGAGTGGCTGTGGTCACTTCATGAAGGAAGGCAATCAGCATCGCTAAGTCGACTGAGGTCAGAGAACATCTCATCTCAAACTGTCCATTGAAAAACCCATCGCAACAGATTGTGAAGGAAATATGAAAACTCAATGGACACTCTAATCCTTTAAGAAGCAGGTCCAAACGTGGTGGATGCAACTTGGTATGCGAAAAACAGTGAAAAGTATGCCTCCACTACCCCCAGATCGGGTTTCTTCTACATGGGGAGTGGTCCTGAGAGTGGCCGTGCCACTTTGGCCAGGTCGAGCAAGGGAGTGGGTAGTCATTGATGCCAGATGGGGCATAGGAGGATTGGGACCGGGTGGCAGTATGGGTGGGGCAGAGGTCAGGCTGATGGGCCTAAGGGTGGGCGGTGCCAGGGCCCTCATGAGTTCGGGTGAGGCCAGGCGGAGGTTCGAGGAAGCTCTGATAGGTCTGCAAAGCGTCAGGCAGGGACTGGGCCATGGCTTTAGGGCCATCCACACAGGCCCCAGGAGCAGCCTCATGAAGAAGAGACGAAAGGCCCATTCTAAAGCCCATCCTGAGCCCAAGACACACCAGTCTTAGTTGGGAAACTACCCACAGGGCCAGCAGGATTGGCAATGGAGGCTCTCTCCCTCTGCTCGTGCTGGTGGTAGCTGTTGGGCTGCTTTGGAGAAAGATGCTCGCTTGGATTCAGGTCAGGAAGGCCCACATGATAGGATTCTACCGTTCTACCCGCCACTCTCTTTGAAGAATCCCAGAGACAGGGGTGCCTGGGTGGCCCATTCGCTTAAGGGGCTGGCACTTCATTTCCAATCAGGTCTTGATCTCAGGGTCCTGGGATCCAGCCCCACATTGGGCTCCATGCTCAACGGGGAGGCTGCTTGAGAATTCTCTCTCTCCCTCTCCGTCTGCCCCTCAACCCTTCCCACCTCGCCGCTCTTTCCACTCTTTCACGCTCTCTGTCACTCTCTCTAAAGCAAAACAGAACAAAACAAGGTGAAGCAGTCATAGCCTCTGATGTGTAATTTTCTTACAGAAAATAAGTGTACTGAAAAGGCGATCTGCGTAGAACACCGCTATCCCGTGCATGAAAATGCTCCAAGAGAAGGCATTGTTGATTGGATCTGGCCCTGCTGCCATGAAAGAGGATTAGATTGATGGGCATCAGGGGACTGAAAGTTCATGTGACCTTGGGCCTCTTANAAGGTCACCGTGACCTTGGGCCTCTAGGAAAGTCAGGGAGGGCAGGAAGTGGCCCTTTCTGACCATTCCTCGGGCATGCCAGACACGGAGTCCCCTCCAGTGGAGTCTGTCCAGTACCTTCCTGAGCCTCTACTGAGAGACGGGAGGAGCAACGTGGCATTTCAGGCGGGCTTTTGGACAACGGGGTCCTTACCTCAGTGTTCAGAGAAATAGGGGGCTGAGGAAATTACAGAGTCATGTGCTTTTCTCAATGGGTTAAGGACTGGGTCGTGTGACAGCATATTCTGAGAAGAGAGACCGATCAGAGGCATGTTTGGCAATGCTCCCGACTCCCTGAAGGTCCAATTCCAAAGGAATAGACCCTAACAGTCTGATGTGTCTGGGGANTGTGGGGTCATGGAGGAGCTGTGACAGAATCCTGGTCCATTTCGCTGTGGGACTGGAAGCCTAAAGAAGTAACAGGTTCAGGTCAGCTGGGTGGCTCAGCTGTTTACGTGTCCGACTTTGTCTCAGGTCATGATCTCAGGGTCCTGGGATGGATCCCGTCATGGGGCTCCCTGCTCAGTGGGGTGTCTGCTTGTCCCTCTGCCCTTCCCCCACCTTGTGTGCACTCTCTCTCTCTCAAGTATATAAAGTCAACCTTAAACACGAAAGAAAAAAAAATCACTGGTCCTGACAAAGTTGGAAGCTATTCATTTCCCAAGGATTAGATGTGAGTTAAGAATGGGGCACTGAAAAGTAACCATGAAATCAAAGAGTTCAGACCCTCGGATGGGCCGGTTCCAATGGCATAGAGAAGAAATGAGGTTTTTCCAAGGGAACTTGCAGCTGAAAATGGCTTCCTCGGGTATCAGTGGGGAAACAGAGAGTTGGGAGAGGAAAGCATACTGATTTTCCATTTTCAGCTCTGAGTGTCCCATGGAGGATTGCCACAGCTTTGATTCTTGTGTAAACTGGGGGGCAGTCGTGGGCCTGGTCTTGCTTCCAGAGTGCATGGTGTGAGAATTCAGGAGCGTCTCTGCAAGCAGTCACTCAAGGCAACCTCACCTGCCTTTCCTAACGTCCCCGTCCCTGGGCTGGGTAGGCAGGAGAGTGCAGAGAACAGGGAGGGAGGAGAGGTCACAGGGTGACAACTGTCTTTGATCTGGTGGTCCCGAGGCCCTGTCATGCTTACTTGGAGAGAAGGGACAGGAATATGACTCTGCTTTTTTCTTTGCACTCAGGACATCCAGACATCCATCCCCGAGGCAGGCCGATCGACCGGCGTGTCCCTGAGGGAGCTGGGACTGATGGCGAGCAGTCACGCCCAGCCTGGGCCCTACAGACCCTCGAGAGCCCAGAAAGGGAAGAGGCCACAGAGGGCCCCCGTGGCACCCTGGGCTCCCGGGCCAGATGAGGAGGATCCCAGGGTAAGTGGAGGGTGGCATGTGTTGTGAGCAGGGGGTCTGCCACGACTCTGGAGACAGGCTTGGCACAGGGAAAGCTCTGTGTCCATAGGTCAGTTGTCCTTTCCTGGGCCAGGATGACCTGCTCCGGAATCGCATCAGCAGACCCGGTGGGGCTGAGGGTGCACCTCAGGGGTGCACGGGCTCAGGTCCAGGCCGGCGCTTGTCCAAATCTCTCCGTGTGGTTCCTTCTATTCAGCCTGAGACCTGCAATCCCTCCTCCTTGCCCCTCCCTACCTCAGGCTGGGGGAAGCATCACATGTTATTTGATAGGCTGGCACCTCCCAAGCCATAGGTGATGTCCCCTGTCCAAAAGCAATCTTCTACTCCCTGAATATGCCCGTCTCTTGTTCTTTGCAGTGGGCCTGAGACTTGGACTTACTCACTGACCCCTCTTCCTTCATCCCCAGGTGAAGTGCAGGGACTGTGGAGCCTTTGGGCACAAGGCATCCAGCAGCAGGTGCCCCATGAAGCACTGGGGTGGGGCCCTCGTCCCCCAGGCCTGGGGCTCCAGGAAGCTGAAGGAGAATGTAGAACCACGGAGTCAGCAGGACCAGCAGGGTCCCGGGCCCTCGAAGCAGGCTGCAAGGGAGAAGGAAGAGAGACAAAGGTGAGGAGTGGGTTTCGCTGCTGTCCCCAATCCACGGGCTGACATTGAAAGACGCTGTGTCTCTGCCCCTGGACACTGTGTGCTGTGCTGTCTGCAGGCACAGACAGGGTTGGGAGGTAGACCAAGGAGCTCTTCATCTTTCAGAGGTCCACCCTTAGGCTACCGTGCTGCCCTTGCTGAATCGGCGAGGGTGTGTGTGGTGGGGAGGGTGTCCCTTCACCAGGGGCCACATCGGAACTTGGCAAATGCCAGGCAGAACCACACTAGACCCTGAATGCCAGTAGTTCCTGGGCAAACCTGGAAGGCTCCCCGGAGTTGGGTGGTGGGGGAAGAATAGCAGGGGAGGGAAAGGATGCCATTGGCCTAGGCCCCGAGCTTGCATCCCAGCTGAAGACACGAAACTGAGTTCCTTCAACTTCCCATGCTGTGTTGCGCAGGCAAGAAGCCCAGCAGATGGAGGCCCTGCTCCAGAGATTCCCCAGGAGACTCCAGGGGGGGCAGAAGCCAACCTGGAAGGATTGCACAGAATCCTGTGGCTACGTGAGGGTGAGTGTCCCCTGCTTCCCGGCTCCTATTCTCTCCGGGGGACCCCGATGGGCTTCGTTGCCCTCCTGGGTGAGGACGTGGCTCAGCTTCCATTCAGAGCAGTGTGATTTCAGGGGCATCCTCTTCCCCCATTTTCCCTTGGTGTCCATCATGGTGCCTTATTCCTCGGATGCGTGCGCACGGTGAGCAGGGTGGGATGTGAACAGCATTGCAGGACACTCTTCTAACACGTAGGCCCCTCGATGGAAGAAGAGGCAACTTTCCTTTGGGACACGTTCTCCCGCATTGCCCATCAGAACTCAGTAGCCACCAAAGTGAGTCCACACCCTCAGGATTCCTATGGCCTCCGTAGCGCGGTAGCTGGAAGCGCCGGTCCGCTGGAGGAACCCCAGACGCATAGAAAGCAGCTTCCTCTGCTCCTCCCCCATGTAAAAAGTGTATCAAGGGGATCCTGTGGAGTATTTATTCCTGACCTTCCCAGAGCTATGGTCCCACTTCCTTTGTTTATCCTTAATAAAATCTTCCCAACTATGACTTGATGTGCATGTTTTTTTCCCTCAGCCTTTCAGATCCTTTCTATAATGAATTTCGCTCCTCATAGCTTAATCACCTGAGAGGAAAGAGGAGCTTAATGGGACGTAGTGTTTCTTAGACATCGAGGATCTCAGGCACACCCGGCTCTCCTGCACGAATAGATGCCTAGAGACCCTATTTCCCCTTGCCTCCTGTGTACATGCCAGGTGCACTGCATGGGGCCTCAGGCTCACTTTGGTCTCTCATGGGATCAGGGGGTGAGTTTTCCCCTCTCCCTATTCCGGAATCCCCCTTGAAGTGGTGGATATTTTGGCCGCCTTTCCGAGGCCTGGGCATTGGCACTTCCCATCCTCCAGATGATTTCCTCAGGCAGCGAAGTTTGACGACCCGGGCAGGTGGTGGTCAAAAGATCAGTAGTCCCAGGATCCGATTCTTTTCTCTGTCAGGGACATCTCCAATGAGGACCCAGGGAAAAAACCCATAGGTCTATAGAGGGGATTTCTTTCTTAGGAAGTGCCAATGACTGCTCCTGCCTCCTAGAGGGCCCCTGCTTGGGGAATGCTCCCCCAGTCTCTGCGTATCTCTGCACTTGGGAGGCAGGGGAGCGACTGGTTGAACACACTAGGTCATTCAACCTCAGAGGGGAGTACAGAAGCCACGGTGTGGGACATCCCCAAACCCTGCATACGTCCCATCCATGCAATGCAGTCTTTGTGTGACCTGAGTCAGAGTCTGGTCCCTTTAGCCTGAGGCCCCTGTCTCATGCCCTGCCTGCTGCCCCATTGCTGTCTCATGGCCTCTGACGGGAACATAGTATCATGGCTCTTGATTTCTGGCAATTCAAGGGGTGTAGGAACAAACCGAATCATTTCCTACTTTCTGGAATCCTGTGGGGATCACAGGCATCCACTTTCCATTTTCCGCTCTGAGTGTCCCATGGAGGATTGCCACAGCTTTGATTCTTTTGTAAACTGGGGGGCAGTCATGTCCCTGGTCTTCCTTGCAGAGTGCATGGTGAGAGAATTCAGGAGCGTCTCTGCAAGCAGTCACTCACGGCAACGTCACCTGCCTTTCCTAAGGGCCCCGTCCTGAGGCTGGGTAGGCAGGAGAGTGGCAGAGAACAGGGAGGGAGGAGAGGTCACAGGGTGACAACTGTCTTTGATCTGGTGGTCCCGAGGCCCTGTCATGCTTACTTGGAGAGAAGGGACAGGAATATGACTCTGCTTTTTTCTTTGCACTCAGGACATCCAGACATCCATCCCCGAGGCAGGCCGATCGACCGGCGTGTCCCTGAGAGAGCTGGGACTGATGGCGAGCAGTCACGCCCAGCCTGGGCCCTACAGACCCTCGAGAGCCCAGAAAGGGAAGAGGCCACAGAGGGCCCCCGTGGCACCCTGGGCTCCCGGGCCAGATGAGGAGGATCCCAGGGTAAGTGGAGGGTGGCATGTGTTGTGAGCAGGGGGTCTGCCACGACTCTGGAGACAGGCTTGGCACAGGGAAAGCTCTGTGTCCATAGGTCATTTGTCCTTTCCTGGGCCAGGATGACCTGCTTGGGAATCACATCAGCAGACCCGGTGGGGCTGTGCGTGCACCTCAGGGGTGCACAGGCTCAGGTCCAGGCTGGCGCTTGTCCAAATCTCTCCGTGTGGTTCCTTCTATTCAGCCTGAGACCTGCAATCCCTCCTCCTCTCCCCTTCCTACCATGTGAAACCGTGCCACCCTCCTTGCCAAAGGGTGGGCATGCCAGGTGAGGCGTGACAGTGGTCACCCTGTGCCGAGCATCACGTGGTGCACGGGGTGAGACAAGGCCGGCTGCAGGGCTTCTGAGAGTAGACGCGGAGTGGTACCCGGCTGTCACGTCAGGGGGCTGGGTAGGTGGCTCCCATGTGAGTTGGGGCTCCAGGACGGAAGTCCTCTTGTTGGTGTAGACGGGTATCGGCCTGTGTGGGCGCTGTGGGAAAAGACAACACACGGAACGCACATTAGTTTTTCCTCACCACCAAGGCCACATTCCCATGAAGGAAAACAAAGGAACCAACAAAAAAAACCCCAAGACCTTCATACGTTCAATTCAACAGTGAAAGACAGAAAAGGGTCTGTTTACCTAGGAAGTGGGACTATAGCTCTGTGAAGGTCGGGAATAAATACTCCACAGGATCCCCTTGATACACTTTTTACATGGGGGAGGAGCAGAGGAAGCTGCTTTCTATGCGTCTGGGGTTCCTCCAGCGGACCGGCGCTTCCAGCCATGGTGCTTCGGAGGCCATAGGAATCCTGAGGGTGTGGACTCACTTTGGTGCCTACAGATGTTTGATAGGCAAAGTGGGAGAACGTGTCCCAGAGGAACGTTGCCTTCTGTTTATTTTTAATAAGTTTTTAATCTTACCCTTTTCATTATTTTTATCCCTGAATTATTGGACAGACTGTTTTTCTTTGAAAATAGAAAATTGTTTAAGTTTAAGTAGTTTTTCCTTTCTCCTTTGAAAATTTTGTTCCAACTCTAGATATGGACCCCTCTCAAAATTTTGGAAACACGTGATTTTATTTGAAGCGCAGGATAGCTGCCATATATAAGATTTTCATGTCTACGTGTATGTGATGACTGTTCTCTGAAGAACGTACTAAAATAGGTAAATCCCCATTTTCAATTTTCAATCACTCTCTTAAACAACTTTATAAACTGAAGTAGAATATCTGGGAGTTAATATTTCCTTTAGAAATCCAGGAGATTAGGATGGCCGCATTTTGTAAGACTAAATCCAACTTCTCCTTTGCCAGAAGTTCTATAGCTGTTATTCCAATGAGGGCACCTTCAGTTTCGCCATAATAAATGTCAGTTTGCCAGTTTTCATTATTTTTATTATTCAATATCTTGAGTGATATGGATGTATGTTTTGGAAGACTGATTCTTAGAGAGGCTGGAGGATATATTTTCAGCTGCCTCAAAATTCTCTACCTTAGCTCAGAGCTCCGGGTCCAGCAGTGCCAAAGTTACAGTCACAAGGAGCGAATCCCAGGCCCCGGGGCCTTATGTAAGTATCCATTGTCCCCTTAGGGCCCCAGGAAATGCTCAGGCTGCGGTGCAGGGCATGGAGGAGCACACCTCCAGCCCAGGCACCTGCACAAGGTCAAGCCCTCCTGGGAGCCTCGGAAAAGCTTTGCGGGCCAGCGTCGCCCCCTGCTGGTCTCAGAGCACCATGCAAGACTCGCTCTTGTGACCTCCCTGCGGATTGCAAAGCCAGGTGTGTGGACTTCCTCAGGTGTGGGTGGAACCCATGGCTGAAGGCCATCCAGGACGTGCTGGCCGCTGTCACACAGGGAGCCTAATGGAGCTTCTGGATGCCTTCGTGAGATCCAAGTCAAACAGTGCGTGTGTATGTGCAAATGTGTCTATGTCTGTGACTGTGTGTGTGTGTGTGTGTGTGTGTGTCTGTGTGAATGCTGATGTAAATCCAGGAAGAGAAGGTTGGATACCAAAATTCCTACAGATTGAGCTATATTTATTGATTTCTCTGTGGCTTTTTCCCTCATGGCTCATGGGTGCTACACTATTTGCATTTTACCTAAGATTCTACTCAATTTAGATTCAAATAAACAATAAAACTGACTCCGTTTGATTAAGTCATTCCAAATTTAAAATCCATTTAAACAATTTTTTTAAAAGATTTTATTTATTTATTTGACAGAGGTAGGGACAGCCAGCGAGAGAGGGAACACAAGCAGGGGGAAGGGGAGAGGAAGAAGCAGGCTCATAGCGGAGGAGCCTGATGTGGGGCTCGATCCCATAACGCCGGGATAACGCCCTGAGCTGAAGGCAGACGCTTAAGTGCTGTGCTACCCAGGCGCCCCTAAACAATTTAAAATCTTTCAATTAAATACCGAAATGTCATAAATAGCATCCTAGTCAAGACATCTTATTGATTTCCAGGGACGCATAACAAGTGACCATAATCTCGGTGGTCAAGGAATAAGAGACATTTATTCCCTCATAGTCTGGAGGCCAGAATCCCAAAACCAAGATGCCAGCCTGGCCACATTCCTTCTAAAGCCAAAACAGTGACAAGATCAGGTAAATTGCTCATATATTTCTTGGTGCCTTTAGCAAAGAGGAGAAATAGACTTTGACGTCTCCATTTCCTAAGCTTTATACATTTTCAGAGACATTTTTTTCATGACAAGTTACATACTGCAGCAGCATTGCTCATTTTTTGATGGAAACTGATCATCGTCACGAGTATGAAATACTTCTCGGGTCCATTCAAACAATCTCTGCAGACACTGCCCGCTCTGAAAGCTGGTCAAGATATACTGACACCTTAGAGCCGCAGGCTAAACGTAAATGCTTTCCTCCCGGCGTTTCAAATGTCCAACCTCTTGCTGTGCATAAATGGCACAAGTCTACAAGAAACACACACTTAAACAAGGGAACCTAAACTATCTTGCTGTGGAATTCCAAGAGGTAAAATTTAAAATCTGGCAACATGAGCACAGGATTTTGGATATGTACTCATATTGGGAAGGAGCTTAAGGGGGGAAAAAGTGTTTTACAAAGAAGTGTGAAACTAGCCACAGTGTTTCTAGTGTTACAATTTCTGGGCCACACCTAGGGAGACAAGCATTTATAAAGACCTTCCTGATCACTGTATATGTGAGTCATATAAAAGAGAGTTCAAAAATTTTGGGAGTAAAGCAATGGACAGTAATAATTTGATGGAGCTACAGACATTCTGGCTGGTGGGGAAGATTGTCTTCCCATGTGATCCCTGAGCTCCTTTGGGAAAATGATGCCCCCCATCCTAGAAAACCAAGGTCCCACACTCCTTGGCTCACATGATATTACTCTGAAAGCAAAGTGGATATTCATAAAGGATTTCCTTTGAACTTGGAAACTCTTAAGAAAACCCATCCAGATGAGTGCATGGAAGTTAGGGAAGCTGAGAAAGTGCTGAAATGTGTGTCTGTCCATTGTGGGAGGGCGGGGGAGGAGGGGGGCTGGCCTGAATGGTCTCTGCAGAAGAAGAGTGACCACGCCCTAAATCCCTTATTCCAATCAAGTGTTTGGGGTGATTGGATGACCTTATGCCTAGTCATGTGGGTGGACTCAGCCATAGCAGGGCTGAGGAGATGGCCACACCTGTCTTTGGGAGAGAGGCTCAGAGAAGCATCCCAGGGAGTGGGCATCCAGGCATGAAGGGTGGAAACAACATGGAGGACCCCAAGTCTGTGTGAAAATGACTGACAGTCATCGTCCCATCATCCCATTACTTTCCGTTTATATTGAAAGAACATTTGCCCAAATATGTCTATGGGTGGAGTCTAGGTAAAGATGTGTTTGGAAAAATAAAATACGCACCATCCGGATTAACTTAGTGCATCTACACACACAAAATGACAAACTACCGCGATACCGGATGAACTACAATGACACGCAGCAAAACACAGACTTTTCAGGAAGTTATTTGGGGCAAAACACAGACTTTTCAGGAAGTTATTTGGGGCAAAAGGACCAAAATATAAACAGAATATAAAATATTCACCATCCGGATTAACTTAGTGCATCTACACACACAAAATGACAAACTACCGCGATACCGGATGAACTATAATGACATGCAGCAAAACACAGACTTTTCAGGAAGTTATTTGGGGCAAAACACAGACTTTTCAGGAAGTTATCTGGGGCAAAAGGAACAGAATATAAACAGAATATAAAATATTCACCATCCGGATTAACTTAGTGCATCTACACACACAAAATGACAAACTACCACGATACTGGATGAACTACAATGACACGCAGCAAAACACAGATTTTCAGGAAGTTATTTGGGGCAAAAGGAGCAGAATGAAGTAGAGTAATTGATAAATATACGAAGTTTTTAGTTGCACAAAATATATACTGTGAGAAGTTTACACATATATCCATGAATATTTGCTAATTGCTTGGAAACGGTCAACAGCAACTGAATGCTTATTTTTCAGGAGATAACTGCATCCAGCCTGATTGGATCACATTGATTAAATTAAGTTCCCTTAACAATCTCCCTCCCTTGAAACAGCAGAGAAGAGGGCTGACAAAGACCCTTCTCTCATCATCACAACTGGAGTCCAGACATGAGTGTTGTAGGTAGAGAAGACGGCGGGAAGAGTGACAAGTCAGTCATCGCTACAATGTTCACTGTAGATGGGGCTGGAGGACAGGGAGTGGGGGATGGGTGTGGTCCCTGACTCTGACCTTTTTCCACGCAGACCCTCCTCCCTGGAAAACACACACACACACACACACACACACACACACACACACACACATCTAAATGAACTAATATAAGTGCTGTCTCAGAACGACATATTGCTTAAAGATGTTTTCATACCTAATGCCCAAGACATAATATTGATTGTCAGATAGGGGGGTGGTAGCAAACTCTGCCCCAAAAGGTACAGCTTCTGGGATGCTAGCAATTTCCTGTGGGACAACGGTCCTTGCCAGCCATCTCTCTGCTGTCTCAAGGAAGGGAGATTGTTAAGGGGACCTAATTTAATCAATATGATCCAATCAAGCTGGATGCAGTTATCTCCTGAAAAGTAAATATTTAATTGCCTTTTACCATTTCCAACCAATTAGCAAATGTTCGAGTATATATGTGTTGACTTTTCACAATACGAATATCGTGCAAGAAAAAACTTTGCACATTTATCAGTTACTCTGCTGCATTCTGCTCTTTACTTTTTCATGCAAATCACTGTCTCTGAAAAGTCTGTCTGCAGCCATGTGTAGCCATGTGCAGTTCATCTGTTTTCACAGTGGTTTGCCATTTATTTCTTTCTGTTCTTTTTTTAAAGGTTTTATTTATTTATTTGAAAGAGAGAGATAGCAACAGAGAGCATAAGCAAGGAGAGGGAGAAGAAGGCTCCCCACTGAACAGGGAGCCCGCTGCGGGACTCGATCCCAGGACCCTGGGATCATGACCTGAGCTGAAGGCAGACGCTTAACCACTTAACCAACTGAGCCACCCAGGTGCCCCAGTGGGTTGCCATTTCCTTGTGTCCGTGCATTGAGATTGGGTTTCTGGTCTGTGTTTTTGTTTTGTTTTTAGCTCCTCCAGTTGATGCATATTTGTATATTTCTAAGTGCATCTTTACCCAGACTCCGCCCATGCATATGCTTGGGAAATGTTCTTTCAATATAAAAAGAAAGTAAGTAATGGGATGATGGGACCGTGACTGACAGGTGTGCTCACACCGACACCAGGTCCTCAGCATTGTTTCCACCCGCATGCCTGATTCCTCTACTTGCTCTGATCCTCTCAGGCTGCGAGTTGCCCCCACTTCTTCCCGGTGCCGATGGAAGGGAGGGATCATCCACAGACACAGACCCAGTGATAAATCCGAACCTCTCCAATAATATCCCCAGGCTTAAAGCTCAGTACCCTCCAGCTCAAGCTGAATGCCTTGTCCCATGAACACAGCCAGTTCTGGTCTCTCCACACGTGCAGAACACACACACCTACAACACGCAAAATATTTCCCGTACAGGACTGTGTTCAAGTTAGGTGAGTGGGTGAACGAGTGTGTACGTGTGTGGGGGTGCGGGGCATGTGCATCCAAGCTAGTAGTGAGGTCCCTGGACTGCTTCCCTAGACCTCTGCCCCTTCTTGCTCTTCTTCCTGGCAGCTCTGGTTCTCCCTGCCAGACAAGGGACTTTGCCCATGTCTCCTGCCCTCTGAGGTGCAACGTTCCTGGCTGAAGTGTTGAGCCAGTCGTTGTTTTGTTCAGGATCATTCGTTCTCATCTCGCATCTGGACCGGTGAATTATGACTGCATGCGCGGGAAGAGCACGGTCTACTCTCCTGACATTGAATTCTGCCTTAGGTCGCTTGCGTTCTTGGAGGGATCTCCACTGGTCTAACGTAATTTGTTGCACTGATGTCTCTTCCACGCGATCCTCCAAATCAGGAGCTTTGACGCTGGAGTCTGTTTCAGGCTCCCTTTGGAACCCAGCCAAGCCTGTGCAGTCAGCCTCAGGGGATGTGGCTTCCCCACCGAGGGACTCACTCACAAGTTCTCTTTCCCACTCAGTCTTCTGGATGTAAAAGAGGACATAGGCATGTTGGCTCAGCGCACAAGTCGCATCACGGGCGGTGACCTTAGAATCATCCATTTTATACCACTGGCCATTTCCAGCTTTTACGAAACAGAAGTAATGTCCACTGTGACAGCTCCACCCAGCGTGCACCAGCACAGCATAGAGCACGTAAACCAGCGGCCCTGCCCTCTGCTCACACAGGTAGGGCTGCATGTCAAGATGCTCAGGATAGTGCACGTCCTTAGCCATTTTGTTGCCTGTGAAATCTGAGAACCGCTTTAACACCAGGATAAGGACCTTTGAGGGAGTGTGCAAAGTCAACATCTTGGAAGCAGGCACCTTCCCTAGGCAAGTATTACAATGATAGGCATTTTCACCATCCAACTTTTCGGGCTTCACCAACTGCTCCAAAGCTTGGCTCACACTCTGAGCTGCCTCAATGTCCAGGCTAATGTCCAGGTAAGGGTCCATAGTGCTCGAAATGCCTTGGCAGTGGAGACAATGGATTTGAGACCTCCAGTACCCTCCAAAGATCTGACGGATGAGGGTGGCGTCCTCCGACTGAGGGTCTGAAGGCTTGTCCTCAGGCAGGCATGCTTGCTGCATTGCACCCAGAGTGAACATCAGAAACTCATGCGCGTCTTCCTGCTGGTGTGTGTGGAAGGCAGCGAGCAGTCTTGGCAAGGGACGGATCACATCTCCAGGATGGCAGAGGGCCCGGGTCATGTGAGCTTGCAGAGCGCAGAGCATGCAGAATGTCTGCTTCCCACAGGTTTGCTGGTGCTGCTGGGACAGCATAGAGCTGGCAAGGGGCGGTGTGTATGTCAGACACTGCAGGACCGCATTCACATAGCAGGTGTTCCCCAGGTTCTGAAGCCCAGCCCCAACCACAGAAGGTCTCTTCCAACTCACAAGTTTCTTTGTGGGAGCCAGCCCTGCTGACATGGGAGCCAAACCATTAGTCAGGTAGCAGAGTCTGTGAGATGATGGTGATGGCTTCTCAGGCAAAGAGGGTCCCCCCTGGACTTCAGTACCACCTACATTTGACCAGCAAGATTTGAGTTTTGGAAAGATATTGAACTGAGAATCCTCTTGGCGGTAGAGAGAAGCAGCCTCCATGTTTCCAGGAACAGTGTTCACAAGATCCCCCACGTGGAGCCTCTGTTTGCAGGGGGATTCTTCTCTCGCTGAGCCACTCTCCAAATGACAGGGATGGCCATCTCCTCGGGCTTTTATGGCTTGTTGCACCCACGTAACTAGGCACAAAGTAATCCAATCAGCTCCAAACGCTTGATTGGAATAAGGGATTTAGGGTGTGGTTGCTCTCCTTAGGCAGAGAAACAATTCAGGCCAGCCCACCTCCTTCCCTTCCCCCCCACAATGGACAGACACACATTTCAGCACTTTCTCAGCCTCCCTACCTTCCATCACACCCTTCCGGGCAGATTTTCTTGAGAGTTTCCAAGCTCAGAGGAAATCCTTTATGAATATCCACTTTGTTTTCCCAGTAATGTCAAGTGAGCCAAGGAGTGTGGGACATTAGTCTTCTAGGATGGGGGGCATCATTTTCCCAAAGGATCTCAGGGATCACATAAGAAGACAATCTTCCCCACCAGCCAGAATGTCTGTAGAAGCATCCTGTTTTTAGAAAGTTTACGGTCAGATGATTGCTTCTAAAATTCCATCGCGCTCTCTAATATGATTCATGCATTCGGGGATCATGAAGGTCTTTATAAATGTTTGTCTACCTAGGTGTGGCCCAGAAATCGTAACCACAGATCCTGTGGCTGGTTTCACATTTCTTTGGAAAACATTTTTTTTCCCCTTAAGTTCCATCCCAATAGGAGTACCTATCAAATACCCAGTGTTCATTTTACCAAATATGAAGCTTTACCTCTGGGAATTAGACAGCATGATAGTTTTAAGTTCCCTTGTTTCAGGACCTGTTGGCCTGTGGCTTTAAAGTGTCAGTATATCTTGACCAGCTTTCAGAGCGGGCAGTGTCTGCAGAAATTGTTTGAATGGACCAGAGAAGTATTTCAGACTTGTGACGATGATCAATTCCCATTAGAAAATGAGTATTGTTGCTGCACTACAAAAATTGTGGTGAAAAAACAATGTTTCTGAAAATGTATAAAGCTTAGGAAGGGGAGACATAAATATCTATTTCTACTCTTTGCTAAAGACACCAAGAAATACATGTGCCTTCTGCCAGGCCTTCATCACTGACTTGGCTTCAGAAGGCAGCTGGCCCTGCTGACATCTTGACCTTGGACTTCTGGCCTCTGCACTGTGAGGGAATATTGTTTCTTCTCTTAAGCCACCACGTCTTTGGTAATTCATTACGCAACATTTGGAAATTAATAACATGTCTTAACTAGGATGCTATTTACGACATTTCAATTTAATTTTTCAAATTTTTTAAATTTATTTTTTTGTGTTCTTAATTTTTAAAAAATTTTATTATGTTATGTCATTCACCGTACAGTACATCCTTAGTTTTTGATGTCTTGTTCCGTGAGTCACTGTTTGCGTATAATGCCCATGCAATATGTGCCCTCCTTAATACCCATCACTGGCCTATCCCAGTCCCCCACCCCCCTCCCCTCTGAAGCCCTCAGTTTGTTTCCCAGAGTCCACAGTCTCTTGTGGTTCATTCCCCCTTCTGTTTGCCCCCCCCTTCATTCTTCCCTTCCGTCTCTTAATGATCTCCCTGCTATTCCTTATGTTCCACATAGGAGTGAAAACATGATAATTGTCTTCCTCTGCTTGACTTATTTCACTTAGCATAATCTCCTCCAGTCCCATCCATGTCCATGCAAATTGTGGGTATTCATCCTTTCTGATGGCTGAGTAATATTCCATTGTATATATGGACCATATCTTCTTTATCCATTCATCTTTTGAAGGGATCTCAGCTCCTTCCACAGTTTGGCTGTTGTGGACAATGCTGCTATGAACACTGGGGTGCAGGTGCCCCTTCTCACTACGTCTGTATCTTTGTGGTAAATACCCAGTAGTGCAATTGCTTGGTCATAGGGTGGCTCTATTTTTAACTTTTTGAGGGACCTCCACACTGTTTTCCAAAGTGGCTGTGACAACTTGCATTCCCACCAACAGTGTAAGAGGGATCCCCTTTCTCCACATCCTCTCCAACATTTGTTGTTTCTTGCCTTGTCCATTTTTGCCATTCTAACTGGTTCTAAGGTGGTATCTCAATGTGGTTTTGATATGAATTTCCCATTTTTTCATGTGTCTGTTAGCCATTTGTATGTCTTCTTTGGAGAAATGTCCATGCCTTCTGCCCATTTTTTGATTTGATTATTTGTTTTTTGGGTGTTGAGTTTGAGAAATTCTTTATAGAGCTTGGATACAAGCCCTTTATCTGTAGTGTCGTTTGCAAATATATTCTCCCATTCCGTGGGCTGTCTCTTAGTTTTTTTGACTGTTTCCTTGGCTGTGCAGAAGCTTTTTATCTTGATGAAGTCCCAGAAGTTCATTTTTGCTTTTGTTTCCCTTGCCTTTGGAGATGTGTCATGAAAGAAGTTGCTTTGGCTGATGTCAAAGAGGTTGCAGCCTATGTTCTCCTCTATGATTTTGATGGATTCCTGTCTCACATTTCAATTTTAAATTGGAAGGGGTTAAATTGACTAGATGGATTTAAATTTTGCACGACCTCATGCATTGAAATCAGTTTTATTGTTTATTTGAATCTAAATTGAGTAGAATCTTAGGTAAAATGCAAATAATGTAGCACCCATGAGCCATGAGGGAAAAAGCCACAGAGAAATCAATAAATATAGCTCAATCTGTAGGAATTTTGGTATCCAACCTTCTCTTCCTGGATTTACATCAGCATTCACACAGACACACACACACACACACACACACACACAGTCACAGACATAGACACATTTGCACATACACACGCACTGTTTGACTTGGATCTCACGAAGGCATCCAGAAGCTCCATTAGGCTCCCTGTGTGACAGCGGCCAGCACGTCCTGGATGGCCTTCAGCCATGGGTTCCACCCACACCTGAGGAAGTCCACACACCTGGCTTTGCAATCCGCAGGGAGGTCACAAGAGCAAGTCTTGCATGGTGCTCTGCGACCAGCAGGGGGCGACGCTGGCCCGCAGAAGCTTTTCCTAGGCTCCCAGGAGGACTTGACCTTGTGCAGGTGCCTGGGCTGGCAGGTGTGCTCCTCCATGCCCTGCACTGCAGCCTGAGCATTTCCTGGGGCCCTAAGGGGACAACGGATACTTACAGAAGGTCCCGGGGCCTGGGATTCCCCCTTTGTGACTAATTTTGGCACTGCTGGACCCGGAGCTCTGAGCTAAGGTAGAGAATTTTGAAGGTGCTCAGGGACCCGGTAATATGTTTTCCAGGATTATAGGATGGCAGGAGTAGTTCCAGGGCACCCAAGTGGAATTAGGAAGCTTGTCCTGGCTCCAGTGAGCCGCGAAGCCTGCCTGGTTCTTCCCTGTGTATGGGATATGGGTCTGATCTCTGGAGGGAACTTGCACATGTTTCCAGGCTCAGCCAACTGGGACCTTATCCACGTGGCTTCCCTGCCAGCATGGGTGCGTATGTGCCTCCGGAGGGGGACATGAGCATGTCGAGAGGGTTGCTGCATGAAAGGAGACCAAGGAGCGGGGCAGGAGAACTCTAGCCTCAGTGTGTGACGGTCTTTTGGGAGCCCTCAGGAATGGTCTCCAAAATCAGACACTCCTCACAAATAGAAACTGTACTCAGTGTTTTATAACAACCACCTGTGAACAATCCAGAATAAGAAACATAACAAAGTACTAATCAATAGCAACGCAATGATCGGAGGATGATCACAATGACTTAAACACTATTAAAACTCTTAATACTGCCGATATGACTACTACACATCTAAGGAGGTGGGGGATTCAGGTGCAGATTCCTCAAATTCTGTGTCACATGACAAGATAACAGGACCATCTTCCTGGGTATCTCAGACTCTGAGCCCTAGGTTTTTACCTGAGAAAATTATTCCATAAGGCAAAAACAGGCAGCCTGTGCCCTAGAAAGCCAAGCCAACTAGGTCCAGGTCATGGGTGATCAAGGGAACTTGTGTGCACATCCCAGCAGGGGAGCCCTAAGGCATGGAAGCTGAAGGAACCCTGGTCTGGGGCCGGCCAGCCACACCATACCCATCAGATTTTGGGTGTTTGGTCAGCCCTGGGTGCCATGCAAAGAAGGCAGGATCCAGACCCACACCCAGTGTCCACAAACCATGCCTGAGACTCCCACTAAACCGCAACATTTCCTTAGCCTTCACACTCCCATTGCCCTTCTGCCACCTCTTCCATCAGTCTCTTGGACGGCCAGGTAACCGTATTTGCATACGGAGCCTCTGGGCTATTGGAGTGTGAGCCTCTTGTCAACCAGACCGGCAGGGGTGACAAAGGCCAGCACAGGAACCTTACACTGCTTGGGAGGACCTGGAGAGTGCTGAAGTTGCTAGTAATGGGCAGTCACCATCCTGAGTTTCGAGGGCAACACCAGCCTTTTCTGGAACAAGGAGGGGACTTTAGACATTTCTCGGGACTGTCTGTCTGTCTGCAATGCGTGGTACCTCATAAACACCAGCTCCGCCGGCAGCACCCCCTCCCCCCGCTCTGACTTACTGCCGTTGGTAATTAGGCCCTATTGTTACCTCTGTGTCTACTTCCTACATTTCAGCAAACCTTATTCCTCATCTTATTCCAAATCTTATTCCTCAAAACAAATGAATAAATACCCTACTTCAAGTGTAATAAAATTGCTTACATCTCCTCGAATATACTTGGCCAGGAGTTTTAGAGACTGGCTCTTCTCTTTTATGCTTCCAGTCACTTCCTTGGCCAAAAACAGGGAGTCTGATGCGGGCTGCAGTAAGGCATGTGTGGGCAGGATGGTTAAGACCTCTAATGCCTGTTTCTACCCTGAATGTAGAAGCTGGAATCCCAGGAGGAATCCATCTGAGGAGACCAGGGTTGAGAAGGAACGGAGAGGGAGAGCCAAGGGTGGAATAAAGCCAGCCAGCCAGAGTCGACCCCAAAAGATCAGCTGTATGGAGCTAGTTTTCTTAGACTCAGTTATCCTTACAAGCAGGGCCTTATCACTTCCCTCTGCCTGGGTCCGAGAGCCTTATCATGGGTCTATTGTGCGATTATCTGAGAATCCCTAACCCTTGGAGAACATAAGCAGAGGAGGTTTGGAGACAAAGAGTTATGAGGAAAATGCCCCCTTTTCTGTTACCCAGATCCTGTTCAGTTCCAGTGAGGAAGTACAGATGGTTGTAGACACTGGGAAATCCTCTGACTGCACTTCTCTAAGTCCGTCTTTACCACCTAGGATGTGGGACACACAATCCGAAGCGATTGTCCAGGGATCAGGAGACGATGGTTTTCTCAAACATTGACTTTCCCGTGAGACCCCTTCTCACTGTGTAGGTCGTGGGGATTTTGTCCTGTGTGTAGGATTCTCTCAAGCGCTCATATTCTCAAAATGACCAAGTCTTAAATAAATTCGTTTTGTTACGTGGGGAGACTTGGTTCAAGAAAGAATAGAATGGCAAAAGAAAATGACTATGGTTCTCATGGGTGAAGTGTCCATACAGACAGGAGGAAAAGGGCTTCATTTCAGGCTGCAGCTCACCAGGACCAGTAACATGGCTCTGTTTGCATAACGAGGACATTTTAATGCCTCCTTAAGGGTATCTAGGGAGAGGTATTCTGTGAGAGCAGAATGGTCTTCAAGGGAGGACAGACAGTCCTTGTTATTTTGGAAGCTCATGGAAGCGGGCAGTTTTGGGTAGAAATAATTGTCAAATGGGGACATAAGCTACCTACATATTGGCAATAGAATGGAACAACAATCTTTCAGTTCAGTGAAAGTGATTTAGGCTAGGTTGACAAAGCAATTGGTCCGAGCAGTGACAGGGTGTTTTGTCTGTGAACTTGTTCCAGACTCTGCTAACTCCATTTATACTCAGTCATCCCGTTCTGAGCTCCCACAGGCTTCCCATCAGGCTGTGGAACCTGCCATGTTGTATGTTAGCTTGCTGGACATATATCTGTCTTCCCATTGAAGTCTGAGCTTGTAGGGCGCCTGGGTGGCTCAGTGGGTTTAGTGTCTGCCTTCGGCTCAGGTCATGATCCCAGGGTCCTGGGATGGAGTCCCACATCGCATCAGTCTCCCTGCTCAGCGGGGAGCCTATTTCTCCTCTGTCTCTGTCCCTCATCCCAACTCTTGCATGCTCTCTCCCTCTCCCTCTCTCCTCAATCAATTAGTCAATCAATCAATCTTTAAAGTCTGAGCTTCTGTTCCCAGATTTGAGCAAGGAGGTGAGCCATTTGTTCAGTTCCTCTCAACATCTCCTTTTCAAAAAGAGCAGGACAGTGAAATACCACTGGGCGCAAAGGCAGGACTTCTGGATTTGAATTCTGAAGTTCCATCCTGGCTTCTAGCTAGAAGTGTGGGACACAGAACCAGGGTCACCTTCAATCTCAGATGCTCTGGTCAATGATCTCTAGTTGCAGGAGATTTGATTGGAAACGTGGTTTTAGGGGCTCCTGGGTGGTGCAGTCATTAAGCGTCTGCCTTCGGCTCAGGGTGTGATCCTGGCGTTATGGGATCGAGCCCCACATCAGGCTCCTCCACTAGGAGCCTGCTTCTTCCTCTCCCACTCCCCCTGCTTGTGTTCTCTCTCTTGCTGGTTGTCTCTCTCTGTCAAATAAATAAGTAAAATCTTAAAAAAAAAAGTGGCTTTAAAAATCCAGATTCTTTTTTTTTTTTAAAAGATTTTATTTATTTATTTGACAGAGAGAGACAGCCCCTGGGGGTCAACAGAAATTACACTGGGTATTTAGAAAGAGGGGACAATGAACAAGACATGCCTAAGTGGTCACTGGTCTCCTTATCAAGAGAAATCCCAGCAACACGAACAAGCCAGAGGATGTTTCTGTAGTTGAGAAGCCAAGAGGCTTACGTTATGCGCACCACAGTTCACCTGGCAAGGAAAGGGGAGGAACGAGGGGGGAAGAACAGGGGAAGAGACCTCAGTACATTTAGACTCTCAAACGCAGTTATTTTATCTGAAACCAAAGGTAAGGAACTTCTGGGCAAAACCCAGGACCTGAGACACTTGCAACAGAGTCCTTCATCCACTCACTTCTCTCTTGCACAGTTTTCAAAATAAAAAATTCAGCCCATTAGCCATAAAGATATGTGGCAGCAACAGAACATTTTTTTAAAACACACTTTTATTTCATATTTTACAGACTTTTACAAATTGTTTCATCCTAGGAAAGTGTGTTTTATTTTGTTCTCTCTTATTTACATCTCTATAGGAAGCGGCCTTAATCGAACAGGTAAGGACATTCTCCAGAGCAGAGACAAGGGGCTGTGTTTCTTCTGTTCTGGAAGGGTGTGCTGTAAATCGAGGATGAAAACGGCCTATGAAATAGATCTCGCTCTGCCCAAAAGTGGGGACTCTGAATTTTGGCAAGTCAGGGCAGAGGCAAACCTGTGTGTCATTACCATCGGCCTGGAAAGGCAAAGATCGCAGGGTCACAGGACGGATTTTGGAAAGTGTGTGATTTTTCTGCAGCTCGTTTCCACTTCTTCCTCCACCCAGCTGCTCACTGGAGCTGCTAAAAAGTGTTTCATCTTCAGGCTTCTGCCCTTGGCCAGCACACCATTCTGCGGACATGCTAAGGACATAAGACCAAAAAGCCAGAAGTCTGAGTGTGGCCGTGACTAAGCCAGCAACAGTGGGGTCTTCCTGGGTCTGTATCTACTTCTCTGCAATGAGGGTGTGGAGTTAGTCCATCTCTAGGGACCTTGCGCTGGAATAGGCCATGGCTGATACAGTCTCACTGCAAGTGGCCAGAATGAAGACGCTCCCAAACTGGGCCGGCTTCCACTTTGACGTGGGCCAGTTTCTTTGTGGCACTTGATGCCCCAGATCGGACGGGGGGGTGGAAGCCTTTCTAACAATTACCTGGGTTAGAGCTGGAGAAGCCCATGCCCGCAGCAAGGCTAAGGCAGCCGCAATTTGTATCTGGCATGTGGGCTGTTTACTACGTGGTTGAATCTCTTCTTATTAGAGACACCAGAGCCTGAACAGCAAAGGCCCAGGGTCACACGTCTGTCTGAAGCCAGGCCTTTAGAACTCCTCTCAAGCACGGTCCCACCTTTCCATTCTACCTGTTTTATCCGTTCATTTGCTCACTCACTTTATCAATCATTAAAATAATTAATGGGCCCTACACCAGCGAGTGGGGATTGCCAAGGTGAACACAGCACAGTGCCTTCCCTCTGGCAGTTCGAGGCCTAGAGAGGGCATTTCTCTGCAGTGTCAGAAGCTGGACTGACAGCTTCATTCAAAGAATGCCAACTTTGGAGGTCAAGAGAGAAAATCCAGACAGGTTTGTTGCAGGGAGCTCACAGCCAAAGGACTTTGCCTCTCAATTTTGGAGCTGATGCTTGGCTTTTACTTGTTCTTATTTTTCTTGCAGCAAAATGGTGTCAATTCAGCTCGACAGCCTCCAATCTTAACCTCGAAAGAGAGGCATTCGGCTTCACAGCGCCCATCCATCCTCTGACACTGCATCTCTCTGTGTATTCCTCCGCGGGCTAAGGGAAGAAAGCAGGGCTTCAATCACCCAGACATCGGTGACCGGAAAGCAACACAATGTCTCCCGGGCCAAATTCACAACTCCCTATTACTCAATCTCCTGCAGACACAGAGTGCACGCCTAGACATCAGGAAAAGCACAGGCCACCTGAGCAGTGGTGTGGGAGAATGGACTCCCCATACAACCGACACGGTGTCTTTACCTGGTATTCAACTCCCTCTACCACGCTCATTTCTAGGATATCAGCAGAGTATTTCTTCCTGGGAGGGAGGCAGTATACTTTCTAATCCTAATAAACAGTCCTTTCCAATATGTGATTTTTTCCACGTCTCCAAATTACTAGTCTCAGACATATAACAAGGGTAAAGACAATGCTGTTGACACTGGAGGCAGGTCAATGGTAGCCCACTCCCTTTGCTGTGTGGTTGTGGAGTTTCACAATTTTAGGTGCAAAGATAAAAGATTACAGAAGAAGGAAAGAGATCTCAATGTAAAGAGAAGTCTAAACCTCTTGGTAGAGCTTTTAGGGAAATTAACCAGATACTCTTCTGGGTAGAGCTAGTCTGGCTCAGTGTGGTCCCGTTGTTTTGCGTCTAAGCTCAAGAAAAGATTTCCAGTAACTGGCTTGTCCTGGGACCTTTTTAGAACACAGGGATGAGTCATGCATTTTTCTAAAACCTCAGCTTTCTTCTCAAAAGACAGATTGCCATCCTTACATCTATTAGGATTTCCCTCTTACCTGAGAAAATGTGAACAAGGAGAATGAGAGCAGCAGAAATTGAGAAAAAGATTCTCATGGCTCCAGACGCCGGTGGAGGGAGGGTAGAGTTGCT
>NC_048235.1:4635516-4686962 GCF_002007445.2 Ailuropoda melanoleuca | reverse complement strand
TCCGTGGGCTGTCTCTTAGTTTTTTTGACTGTTTCCTTGGCTGTGCAGAAGCTTTTTATCTTGATGAAGTCCCAGAAGTTCATTTTTGCTTTTGTTTCCCTTGCCTTTGGAGATGTGTCATGAAAGAAGTTGCTTTGGCTGATGTCAAAGAGGTTGCAGCCTATGTTCTCCTCTATGATTTTGATGGATTCCTGTCTCACATTTCAATTTTAAATTGGAAGGGGTTAAATTGACTAGATGGATTTAAATTTTGCACGACCTCATGCATTGAAATCAGTTTTATTGTTTATTTGAATCTAAATTGAGTAGAATCTTAGGTAAAATGCAAATAGTGTAGCACCCATGAGCCATGAGGGAAAAAGCCACAGAGAAATCAATAAATATAGCTCAATCTGTAGGAATTTTGGTATCCAACCTTCTCTTCCTGGATTTACATCAGCATTCACACAGACACACACACACACACACACACAGTCACAGACATAGACACATTTGCACATACACACGCACTGTTTGACTTGGATCTCACGAAGGCATCCAGAAGCTCCATTAGGCTCCCTGTGTGACAGCGGCCAGCACGTCCTGGATGGCCTTCAGCCATGGGTTCCACCCACACCTGAGGAAGTCCACACACCTGGCTTTGCAATCCGCAGGGAGGTCACAAGAGCAAGTCTTGCATGGTGCTCTGCGACCAGCAGGGGGCGACGCTGGCCCGCAGAAGCTTTTCCTAGGCTCCCAGGAGGACTTGACCTTGTGCAGGTGCCTGGGCTGGCAGGTGTGCTCCTCCATGCCCTGCACTGCAGCCTGAGCATTTCCTGGGGCCCTAAGGGGACAACGGATACTTAAAGAAGGTCCCGGGGCCTGGGATTCCCCCTTTGTGACTAATTTTGGCACTGCTGGACCCGGAGCTCTGAGCTAAGGTAGAGAATTTTGAAGGTGCTCAGGGACCCGGTAATATGTTTTCCAGGATTATAGGATGGCAGGAGTAGTTCCAGGGCACCCAAGTGGAATTAGGAAGCTTGTCCTGGCTCCAGTGAGCCGCGAAGCCTGCCTGGTTCTTCCCTGTGTATGGGATATGGGTCTGATCTCTGGAGGGAACTTGCACATGTTTCCAGGCTCAGCCAACTGGGACCTTATCCACGTGGCTTCCCTGCCAGCATGGGTGCGTATGTGCCTCCGGAGGGGGACATGAGCATGTCGAGAGGGTTGCTGCATGAAAGGAGACCAAGGAGCGGGGCAGGAGAACTCTAGCCTCAGTGTGTGACGGTCTTTTGGGAGCCCTCAGGAATGGTCTCCAAAATCAGACACTCCTCACAAATAGAAACTGTACTCAGTGTTTTATAACAACCACCTGTGAACAATCCAGAATAAGAAACATAACAAAGTACTAATCAATAGCAACGCAATGATCGGAGGATGATCACAATGACTTAAACACTATTAAAACTCTTAATACTGCCGATATGACTACTACACATCTAAGGAGGTGGGGGATTCAGGTGCAGATTCCTCAAATTCTGTGTCACATGACAAGATAACAGGACCATCTTCCTGGGTATCTCAGACTCTGAGCCCTAGGTTTTTACCTGAGAAAATTATTCCATAAGGCAAAAACAGGCAGCCTGTGCCCTAGAAAGCCAAGCCAACTAGGTCCAGGTCATGGGTGATCAAGGGAACTTGTGTGCACATCCCAGCAGGGGAGCCCTAAGGCATGGAAGCTGAAGGAACCCTGGTCTGGGGCCGGCCAGCCACACCATACCCATCAGATTTTGGGTGTTTGGTCAGCCCTGGGTGCCATGCAAAGAAGGCAGGATCCAGACCCACACCCAGTGTCCACAAACCATGCCTGAGACTCCCACTAAACCGCAACATTTCCTTAGCCTTCACACTCCCATTGCCCTTCTGCCACCTCTTCCATCAGTCTCTTGGACGGCCAGGTAACCGTATTTGCATACGGAGCCTCTGGGCTATTGGAGTGTGAGCCTCTTGTCAACCAGACCGGCAGGGGTGACAAAGGCCAGCACAGGAACCTTACACTGCTTGGGAGGACCTGGAGAGTGCTGAAGTTGCTAGTAATGGGCAGTCACCATCCTGAGTTTCGAGGGCAACACCAGCCTTTTCTGGAACAAGGAGGGGACTTTAGACATTTCTCGGGACTGTCTGTCTGTCTGCAATGCGTGGTACCTCATAAACACCAGCTCCGCCGGCAGCACCCCCTCCCCCCGCTCTGACTTACTGCCGTTGGTAATTAGGCCCTATTGTTACCTCTGTGTCTACTTCCTACATTTCAGCAAACCTTATTCCTCATCTTATTCCAAATCTTATTCCTCAAAACAAATGAATAAATACCCTACTTCAAGTGTAATAAAATTGCTTACATCTCCTCGAATATACTTGGCCAGAAGTTTTAGAGACTGGCTCTTCTCTTTTATGCTTCCAGTCACTTCCTTGGCCAAAAACAGGGAGTCTGATGCGGGCTGCAGTAAGGCATGTGTGGGCAGGATGGTTAAGACCTCTAATGCCTGTTTCTACCCTGAATGTAGAAGCTGGAATCCCAGGAGGAATCCATCTGAGGAGACCAGGGTTGAGAAGGAACGGAGAGGGAGAGCCAAGGGTGGAATAAAGCCAGCCAGCCAGAGTCGACCCCAAAAGATCAGCTGTATGGAGCTAGTTTTCTTAGACTCAGTTATCCTTACAAGCAGGGCCTTATCACTTCCCTCTGCCTGGGTCCGAGAGCCTTATCATGGGTCTATTGTGCGATTATCTGAGAATCCCTAACCCTTGGAGAACATAAGCAGAGGAGGTTTGGAGACAAAGAGTTATGAGGAAAATGCCCCCTTTTCTGTTACCCAGATCCTGTTCAGTTCCAGTGAGGAAGTACAGATGGTTGTAGACACTGGGAAATCCTCTGACTGCACTTCTCTAAGTCCGTCTTTACCACCTAGGATGTGGGACACACAATCCGAAGCGATTGTCCAGGGATCAGGAGACGATGGTTTTCTCAAACATTGACTTTCCCGTGAGACCCCTTCTCACTGTGTAGGTCGTGGGGATTTTGTCCTGTGTGTAGGATTCTCTCAAGCGCTCAGATTCTCAAAATGACCAAGTCTTAAATAAATTCGTTTTGTTACGTTGGGAGACTTGGTTCAAGAAAGAATAGAATGGCAAAAGAAAATGACTATGGTTCTCATGGGTGAAGTGTCCATACAGACAGGAGGAAAAGGGCTTCATTTCAGGCTGCAGCTCACCAGGACCAGTAACATGGCTCTGTTTGCATAACGAGGACATTTTAATGCCTCCTTAAGGGTATCTAGGGAGAGGTATTCTGTGAGAGCAGAATGGTCTTCAAGGGAGGACAGACAGTCCTTGTTATTTTGGAAGCTCATGGAAGCGGGCAGTTTTGGGTAGAAATAATTGTCAAATGGGGACATAAGCTACCTACATATTGGCAATAGAATGGAACAACAATCTTTCAGTTCAGTGAAAGTGATTTAGGCTAGGTTGACAAAGCAATTGGTCCGAGCAGTGACAGGGTGTTTTGTCTGTGAACTTGTTCCAGACTCTGCTAACTCCATTTATACTCAGTCATCCCGTTCTGAGCTCCCACAAGGCTTCCCATCAGGCTGTGGAACCTGCCATGTTGTATGTTAGCTTGCTGGACATATATCTGTCTTCCCATTGAAGTCTGAGCTTGTAGGGCGCCTGGGTGGCTCAGTGGGTTTAGTGTCTGCCTTCGGCTCAGGTCATGATCCCAGGGTCCTGGGATGGAGTCCCACATCGCATCAGTCTCCCTGCTCAGCGGGGAGCCTATTTCTCCTCTGTCTCTGTCCCTCATCCCAACTCTTGCATGCTCTCTCCCTCTCCCTCTCTCCTCAATCAATTAGTCAATCAATCAATCTTTAAAGTCTGAGCTTCTGTTCCCAGATTTGAGCAAGGAGGTGAGCCATTTGTTCAGTTCCTCTCAACATCTCCTTTTCAAAAAGAGCAGGACAGTGAAATACCACTGGGCGCAAAGGCAGGACTTCTGGATTTGAATTCTGAAGTTCCATCCTGGCTTCTAGCTAGAAGTGTGGGACACAGAACCAGGGTCACCTTCAATCTCAGATGCTCTGGTCAATGATCTCTAGTTGCAGGAGATTTGATTGGAAACGTGGTTTTAGGGGCTCCTGGGTGGTGCAGTCATTAAGCGTCTGCCTTCGGCTCAGGGTGTGATCCTGGCGTTATGGGATCGAGCCCCACATCAGGCTCCTCCACTAGGAGCCTGCTTCTTCCTCTCCCACTCCCCCTGCTTGTGTTCTCTCTCTTGCTGGTTGTCTCTCTCTGTCAAATAAATAAGTAAAATCTTAAAAAAAAAAGTGGCTTTAAAAATCCAGATTCTTTTTTTTTTTTAAAAGATTTTATTTATTTATTTGACAGAGAGAGACAGCCCCTGGGGGTCAACAGAAATTACACTGGGTATTTAGAAAGAGGGGACAATGAACAAGACATGCCTAAGTGGTCACTGGTCTCCTTATCAAGAGAAATCCCAGCAACACGAACAAGCCAGAGGATGTTTCTGTAGTTGAGAAGCCAAGAGGCTTACGTTATGCGCACCACAGTTCACCTGGCAAGGAAAGGGGAGGAACGAGGGGGGAAGAACAGGGGAAGAGACCTCAGTACATTTAGACTCTCAAACGCAGTTATTTTATCTGAAACCAAAGGTAAGGAACTTCTGGGCAAAACCCAGGACCTGAGACACTTGCAACAGAGTCCTTCATCCACTCACTTCTCTCTTGCACAGTTTTCAAAATAAAAAATTCAGCCCATTAGCCATAAAGATATGTGGCAGCAACAGAACATTTTTTTAAAACACACTTTTATTTCATATTTTACAGACTTTTACAAATTGTTTCATCCTAGGAAAGTGTGTTTTATTTTGTTCTCTCTTATTTACATCTCTATAGGAAGCGGCCTTAATCGAACAGGTAAGGACATTCTCCAGAGCAGAGACAAGGGGCTGTGTTTCTTCTGTTCTGGAAGGGTGTGCTGTAAATCGAGGATGAAAACGGCCTATGAAATAGATCTCGCTCTGCCCAAAAGTGGGGACTCTGAATTTTGGCAAGTCAGGGCAGAGGCAAACCTGTGTGTCATTACCATTGGCCTGGAAAGGCAAAGATCGCAGGGTCACAGGACGGATTTTGGAAAGTGTGTGATTTTTCTGCAGCTCGTTTCCACTTCTTCCTCCACCCAGCTGCTCACTGGAGCTGCTAAAAAGTGTTTCATCTTCAGGCTTCTGCCCTTGGCCAGCACACCATTCTGCGGACATGCTAAGGACATAAGACCAAAAAGCCAGAAGTCTGAGTGTGGCCGTGACTAAGCCAGCAACAGTGGGGTCTTCCTGGGTCTGTATCTACTTCTCTGCAATGAGGGTGTGGAGTTAGTCCATCTCTAGGGACCTTGCGCTGGAATAGGCCATGGCTGATACAGTCTCACTGCAAGTGGCCAGAATGAAGACGCTCCCAAACTGGGCCGGCTTCCACTTTGACGTGGGCCAGTTTCTTTGTGGCACTTGATGCCCCAGATCGGACGGGGGGGTGGAAGCCTTTCTGACAATTACCTGGGTTAGAGCTGGAGAAGCCCATGCCCGCAGCAAGGCTAAGGCAGCCGCAATTTGTATCTGGCATGTGGGCTGTTTACTACGTGGTTGAATCTCTTCTTATTAGAGACACCAGAGCCTGAACAGCAAAGGCCCAGGGTCACACGTCTGTCTGAAGCCAGGCCTTTAGAACTCCTCTCAAGCACGGTCCCACCTTTCCATTCTACCTGTTTTATCCGTTCATTTGCTCACTCACTTTATCAATCATTAAAATAATTAATGGGCCCTACACCAGCGAGTGGGGATTGCCAAGGTGAACACAGCACAGTGCCTTCCCTCTGGCAGTTCGAGGCCTAGAGAGGGCATTTCTCTGCAGTGTCAGAAGCTGGACTGACAGCTTCATTCAAAGAATGCCAACTTTGGAGGTCAAGAGAGAAAATCCAGACAGGTTTGTTGCAGGGAGCTCACAGCCAAAGGACTTTGCCTCTCAATTTTGGAGCTGATGCTTGGCTTTTACTTGTTCTTATTTTTCTTGCAGCAAAATGGTGTCAATTCAGCTCGACAGCCTCCAATCTTAACCTCGAAAGAGAGGCATTCGGCTTCACAGCGCCCATCCATCCTCTGACACTGCATCTCTCTGTGTATTCCTCCGCGGGCTAAGGGAAGAAAGCAGGGCTTCAGTCACCCAGACATCGGTGACCGGAAAGCAACACAATGTCTCCCGGGCCAAATTCACAACTCCCCATTACTCAATCTCCTGCAGACACAGAGTGCACGCCTAGACATCAGGAAAAGCACACGCCACCTGAGCAGTGGTGTGGGAGAATGGACTCCCCATACAACCGACACGGTGTCTTTACCTGGTATTCAACTCCCTCTACCACGCTTATTTCTAGGATATCAGCAGAGTATTTCTTCCTGGGAGGGAGGCAGTATACTTTCTAATCCTAATAAACAGTCCTTTACAATATGTGATTTTTTCCACGTCTCCAAATTACTAGTCTCAGACATATAACAAGGGTAAAGACAATGCTGTTGACACTGGAGGCAGGTCAATGGTAGCCCACTCCCTTTGCTGTGTGGTTGTGGAGTTTCACAATTTTAGGTGCAAAGATAAAAGATTACAGAAGAAGGAAAGAGATCTCAATGTAAAGAGAAGTCTAAACCTCTTGGTAGAGCTTTTAGGGAAATTAACCAGATACTCTTCTGGGTAGAGCTAGTCTGGCTCAGTGTGGTCCCGTTGTTTTGCGTCTAAGCTCAAGAAAAGATTTCCAGTAACTGGCTTGTCCTGGGACCTTTTTAGAACACAGGGATGAGTCATGCATTTTTCTAAAACCTCAGCTTTCTTCTCAAAAGACAGATTGCCATCCTTACATCTATTAGGATTTCCCTCTTACCTGAGAAAATGTGAACAAGGAGAATGAGAGCAGCAGAAATTGAGAAAAAGATTCTCATGGCTCCAGACGCCGGTGGAGGGAGGGTAGAGTTGCTAGAATCCAGCTCTTTTATCAAGGAAGTTGATTAAAACAAGCTCTACAGCCCTGAAAGGGCTGGAAGTCAACTCCGGTTTGTAGTGTTTATTAAGAAGAAACCATTGTTCATGCCCCGCTGAGTAATGCGTGGGCTGCGGGGTCAGGCATTAACTCGACGGTGTCTACGGGAGAGTAAGGCAGACAACTCGTTCTCCTGCCTGGATGCCTCCATTCCATTTCTCTAAGATGTTACATGCAACCTGGTCTCTTATAAGATTCCCTCGGCAGTTATTAACGGGCACCTGGTATAATTGCTTTTCAAAAATTAGAGAATATGAACAAATTTTATCTGTCCAATGTGACTATAAGCTCCACAGAAGAGAATGACTCTCCTCCCAACCTTTTCCTTCCATTCATTCTTCGTGACAGTGCTTTGCAGCAGGAGATATTCAAAATATATGGGTTCCTTTACTTAGTAATTGATAGCTGTCTAGTTAGAGGAACTCGTGAAACTTAATATGGAAATAGTTATTAAATGCTCAAAGTTTTTACTTTTTTTTAAAGATTTTATTTATTTATTCGACAGAGATAGAGACAGCCAGCGAGAGAGGGAACACAAGCAGGGGGAGTGGGAGAGGAAGAAGCAGGCTCATAGAGGAGGAGCCTGACGTGGGGCTCAATCCCATAACTCCGGGATCACGCCCTGAGCCGAAGGCAGACGCCTAACCGCTGTGCCACCCAGGCGCCCCAAAGTTTTTACATTTGTAAGATATTATTATTAAGGGTAATCATTATGATTAAATATGACCATATGTCATATATTATGGGAATAACTTTCATTCAACAAATATGGGATGGAGAACTGTTTATGTTTATCTATATGTTACTAAGAAATTTGAATTTTTAAAAAATGTGTTGTTATGATATGTTAGTCAGCATACAGTACATCCTTAGTTTTTGATGTAGTGTTCCATGATTCATTGTTTGCGTATAACACCCAGTGCACCATGCAATACGTGCCCTCCTTAATACCCATCACCAGTCTATCCCAATCTCCCACTCCCTCCCCTCTGAAGCCCTCAGTTTCTTTCCCAGAGTCCACAGTCTCTCAGGGTTCATTCTCCCTTCTGTTTACCCCCCTTCATTAGAAATTTGAATTTTATCCTAAAATCAAAAGGAAGTTATTGAATGATTTTAAGTAGGGGAGTATTTGAAAGATTAAAACTCAAACAAGGAGTTCCATTTTGAATTTAAAAAGTGAGCTCCTAACAGGTAGACCCTCCCACTGAAAACAAGTAAAAATTTGGAAGAAAAAATAGTACCTGAAGAACACGAAAATTGAAAGAAATACAGGCATATTTGAGAAAAAAGTCAAAACCTGGAAAAATGAAACAGCACAGAGTATGTTCTCTCTGATTGCAGTGTGGCATAGAGAGGCTATCTCAAACAAACAAAAATATCTATCCTCTCTCTAAACTTAGAACACAAAGGCAGAGCCGGGGAAACTGCAGCTGTTGAAAATGAAGACCCAGAGAAGGGAGCTTAGGCTCCGTGTGTGAACTCTGCTCGTGACTTTTGCTAACCCTGGAGCCATGCGTGCACCTAGTTAAGGTAAAACAAAACCACAAACATCACTGAGATTTGAGCTGCTGTACATTACAAACAAGGTACTGTTTGCAAATTGAGTTTAATAAAGTCACAGTCTTGTTAAAGCAAACACATCAGGGCGCCTGGGTGGCTCCGTTGGTTAAGCGACTGCCTGGGCTCAGGTCATGATCTCAGGGTTCTGGGATTGAGCCCCATATCAGGCTCCCTGCTCGCGGGGAGCCTGCTTCTTCCTCTCCCTCTGCCCCTCCCCCTGCTCATTCTCTCTCTCTCTAGCTCTCTTGCTCTTTCACAAATAAATTTTAAAAAATCTTAAAAAAAAAAAAACCTTAAAAAAAAAATCAGCATTCTTCTGAGGATGTAGCCGTATTCAGATCCTCTTCAACACAACATTAAATGTCCAGGACATCAATGATGTTGAAATGATCAGACAAGAACTTTAATATATCTATTTTAAGATGCTTCAATAGTAAAGAAAATATGCTTGCCATCAATTTTAAACATGGGAAATCTCATTAGAGAACAGAAAATATAAAGATATTTTGATACTAAAAAACTAAAAAATACTAAAAAAATATTTTGATACTAAAAAATGCTAAAAAAAAGATATTTTGATACTAAAATACTGAAAAAAATTAACTGAATAGATTTGATAGCATAGAAAATATGACAGGATCAAGAATCACTGAATCCACAAAAATTATGGGATCTGTAGATCAGAGAGAAAAAAAGATTGAGAAACACAGGCCTTTGAGGGATAATATCAAAGATGGGTAATTGGAGGCTCAGAATGAGGAGAGAAACATAATGGGTTAAAAAGTAGTTCAAGGAAACAATGGCTGAAAACTCCCAACTTTGGTGAAAGACAAATTGACCAAACCAGGAAGCTTTGCAAATTGCAATGCACGGAAGTCCCACGCATAGGCTCCTCAGGGTTAACCTTCTGAAACCCAGAAAAGGGAGAAAATTGTGAAAGCATCCAGAGAAGAGTGACACTTTCTGTTCAGGGAAACAGCGAGTGAATTACCATTGGTTTCTGCTCAGAAACAAAAGAGGTCAGGTGACCGTGCATGCACCTTGCAGGGCCGAAGGAAAACAGGCACAGCACTGCTAGTCCCAAACTCCATCTGCAGGAAAAAGTAGTTTAAAAAAGGGTAACTGGAAGGGATGATGCTAAGTGAAATGAGTCAAGCAGAGAAAGACAATTATCATATGGTTTCACTTATTTGTGCAACAGAAGGAATAGCAGGGAGGACATTAGGAGAAGGAAGGGAAGAATAAAGAGGGGGACAGAGGGGGAGATGAACCATGAGAGACTATGGACTCCAGGAAACAGACCGAGGGTTTTAGACGGGAAGGGGGTGGAGAATGGGCTAGGCCGGTGATGGGTATTAAGGAGGGCACATATTGCATGGAGCACTGGGTGTTATGCACAAACAATGAATCATGGAACTTTACATCAAAAACTAGGGATGTACTGTATGGTGACCAACATAATTAAAAAATTTTTAAAAATTTTTTAAAAAGAGAAGGAAAAAAAAGGTAGAGATAATCAGATGAATTAAACAGGAAGACAAAACTATGTGTCATCTATAAAGGAAGCATCTCTCCAAACATTTTTTTTTCTTTTGAAGTAATTATAGACTCATAATATGTTGCAAAAATGGTACGGAGAGGTCTTGTGCACCCATTACCCAGCCTACACCAATGGGGACATCGCTCATAATTGTGAATTGTCAAAGCTAGGAAATAAATTGACAGAGTAAAATCAGACCACAAATTATAAGGAAGGCATTGTAAATAGAAAGAGACACAGAAAGTTTGAAAGCAAATGAATGGAAAAACCTAAACAATGAAAATATCAAGCAGAAGGGGGCTTTTTAAAATCTTTTCAGATTTAAAAAAAATAATATTATCAAATAGAAAGTGGGAGGCTGCGTAACATGTTTACACATTAACTGATTGAATTAAAGGGGGAAGCAGACAGTTCTTTTTTTTTTTTTAATTTTATTTATTTATTCGACAGAGATAGAGACAGCCAGCGAGAGAGGGAACACAAGCAGGGGCAGTGGGAGAGGAAGAAGCAGTCTCACAGCGGAGGAGCCCAATGTGGGGCTCGATCCCATAACGCCGGGATCACGCCCTGAGCCGAAGGCAGACGCTTAACCGCTGTGCCACCCAGGCGCCCCGGAAGCAGACAGTTCTATCCTCAGAGAAGATTTTGATATCACTCTTGTCAGCAAAGGGCAGAGCTAAAAGTAGTAAGCACATATTTGACCTAAACAACCCTATCGCCATGTTGACTGAATCGATATTTACAGAATACAACATAAAACAACTGCAAAATACACATACACACTTTTTTTTAAGTCCATATGATACATTCATCCAAACAGAGCACATTCTAGGTCATAAAACATTTATATTTTTGTTGATTATCAATTTCTTCCTTCAGTGTGTCGGTTCTCACTTCATATATTTTGTGGTTCCTGTTAGGTTTATACACACTTATCATTGTCATGTCTTCTTGAGGGGTTGACTTGTCTATCACTACGCAAGGTTCTCTTGTCTCTACCCCACGTTCTTCCATCCTTCTACTTTGGACCTCCTCATTTCTTTGAATCTAAAGTATGCTTCTCGCACACAGCATATAGCTGGATCTTAAAAAACAAAAAACAAAAAACAAAAGAACCCCCAAAAACCCAACTCCATTCTTTTTTTTTATTATGTTCAATTAGCCAACATACTGTACATCATTAGTTTTTGACGTGGTGTTCAACGATTCATTTTGCTAGGCTCTAACCGGAATGTTTAAGCCGTTTACATTTATGCCATAATTGACGAGGTAGGATTTACCTCTGTCATTTGCTATTTGTTTTCTTTTTTTTTTCTTTTTTGTCCATTTTTTTAGAGAGAGAACTGGAGCTTGAGGAGTTGGGGGACAGACAGAGAGGGAGAGAGAGAATCCCAAGCAGGCTCCACACCAAGCATGAAGCCCGACATGGAACCCAATCTCACAACCCTGAGATCATGACCTGAGCAGAAATCAAGAGTCGGATGCGGAACTGACTGTGCCACCCAGGCACCCCTGCTATTTGTTTTCTAAATGCTATTTCTCCGCGCCACCCNCGCCCCCCCCCCCCCCCGCCCGGCCAGCCATTCCTGCATTACTGTCTTCTTTTGTGTTAAATAGTTATTTCCCGAGGGACCATTTGAATTCCCTTGTCATTTATGGTGTTATGTATGTTTGAGTTATATTATAAATGACTTGGGGTTTGCAATCAATTTTAGACAATCTAGTTTGGATTAATACTAACTCCATTCCAATGATGAACAAAAAGATTACTGTCTATAGCTTGGTTTTCTTCCCTTTCTTTCGTGCTGTTAGAAAGAGGTTGGAGTTTTGAAGTACCAGAGACACTCTCGCTGGCCTTGAAGGAGAAAGCTGCCGGTTTATGGAAATAAACGGGGCAGGGAACGCCAGGCAGCCTCTGTGTGCTCACGACGGCCCCTCCGGCTGACAGCCTGCAAGAGGGCAGCCACCCACTGCAGGCCAAAAACCCAAGTGACAGACTTTTCCCGACAGACCCAGGGGGGTTGCAAGGGGATCTCTTGCCTCAGATTAGATCAAAGTCCCAGCTGACCCCATGCTGCCAGTCCCGTGAAACCCTGAGAGGGGGTCCAGCTACACCATGCCCAGCCTTGTGACCCACAGAAGTGTGAGAGAGAATGTGTGGTGTTCTAAGCTGCTAACTTCTGTGGTACTTTGTGACACAGTGAAAGAAGCGAGTGCGAGAGTATTCCAAGGGAACACACTGACATGTTCTTTTGAGGCTCCTGTGTGGCCCACGGCATTGCACAGTTTCCTGAATGGTTGATGTTCTTTCTGGTCCATCTTAGGAATCTCCCTCCACCCTTCCACTCCCAGGGCTGTATCCTAAAACCTCTATTGAGTCCCTTTGTGTTAGCAGGCCACAGTATTTAGGAATTTTCCCTGTAGGATGGCTTCAGCCCAGTGACCTTGTGTAGCATTCACTTGGTCCGTGGGAGCCACGCCCCTTTACCCTGCCTAGTATGGTAAGTGTGGCCAGCCCACTGCTGACCTGTCTGTCCTGCCACCGTGGACAGCCCCGGCCAGAGCTCTTCGCCCGCAGACACTTTCAGGTGCGGCGTGTTGAGTTTTCCAAGTAGGCTCTTGAAATGAAGCCCATCTCCTAAGGACTGGTGTGAGAGTGTAATTTTCCTCACCCGTCCCTCTTGAGAGCCAGAGTGAGGTCCCAATCACAGCATACCAACCCATTTTCCAAAGAAATCTGTCCTCTGCCTTCTCTAGCTTTCTTTTATACCCTCAAGGCACAGGAACAAGGCTAAGTGTTTCAGAGCACATTTTGTGGTCAACTTCTTTGCGGTTCCTGCATCTTGGGTCTGGTACTTCAGTGGGGAATGTGGGAGAAAGTGATACTTAAGGTTTTGTCCTCTGCCATTTGGGAATTCAGCCCAAATTGATCAATCTTGCTCTACAGGCACTGCTGTTCCCTTTCAATTATCGTGAGCGGGTTCTGAAACAGAACCCCAAACCAAGAAGGGACAATACACAGCATAGTAAGACCAGAGGCACAGTTTCAAAATGAATGGAGGTAAAGTCAGGCTATGCAAGAGCATTATGTAGACTAGAGTGGAGACACTTCAGGGTAAAGCCAGCTGCACGAGTGTCTCTTCTCCCTGACCATTTCCCTCTGACCCACCCACCCTGTAGAGGACTTTCCGCCTCAGAGAATCCCGCAGACTGGTGTCAGCGACTCCATGCGTTACTACGGAAATCAACAAACAGAAACTTATCTGAAGAAGCCATGCGCAGCCACTTGACCCCTGAAAGTGCTGAATGTAATACAAAATTAGTATGGGTTGAGACTTTATTATTTTATAGGGAGGATTGAGTGTCTCAGGAAGGAGAGAGGGTGAAAATGTCCTAAAAAGAAGCCAAGTGAAGAAGAGAGGAGAGAGCAAGAGAAAGAGAAAAGGGGTAATTGGTGAGTAGGAGAGCATTATGGGGTCCCGTACAAGGTAATGAGTACGGGAACATCAGGGCACAGCCACTGGTGCACCTCTCTCTATGACTCTGAGACATGTACATGAAACCTTCTAATGAAAGAGACATCAGTTAGAGTCCAGGGTGTTTTCAATTTGGGGAGTCAAAGAGTGCAGTGTTTGGAATGAGCAGGGAGTATCCGGTCTCACGATTGATGTAAACCATCAGCAGTACTCGCTGTGGAGAGCAGAGGGGGAGCGCCCACCCGCAGATGGCCAGTCACCTGGAGATACTTGCATCAACCTGCTACCCACTTCGCTGAGCTAATGCCTATGAAACTGAGGGAAACACTCTCGGGTTGGCAAAGGTGATGACTCAGGTCTCTTGGAGGACAATCGATCAAATGTAAATAGACCTGACAGTAGAGCCAACCGAAAAGCCCAATCGGTCAGGCTCCAGGCATGAAAGTGGTTCCCACACCAGGGAGTTTGATAGAGATGATTTAACATGGACAGGAAGTGATGAAGTGTTGGAAACGCTGAACATGCAGAAGGGAGCAGCAAGGGAGGCAGCCCCAGGGTTAGCCCTAGCTGGAAGCCCCCACTGCCCGGTGGCTGGGGGAAGTGCAGGAGGCTGTGGGTTGAGCCCAGGAGCTAGGACCGGCTGGCAGGAGCTGCGCCTGCAGCAGCAGGACAGAGGGAGAAGGCAGGACACAGAAGCAGGGGCTTTGCTATCGAGATGGAACCACGGCTGGAGCCTCGAGGGTGGGGGAGAGAAACCCAGGGCTCTCCCTTCTTCCCATCTACCCTGCTTCCACCAGGCACTCACATCAACGGAGGCCAGCTGGAAGCCAGGAGGCGTGGAGAACGTAGTTTGCAGAGCGTAGCGCTGATTACACAGAGCAGAGCCGTGCAAGGACAGGGAATGTATCTGAGTGCAAAACGACGAATGATACGATGGTAGCTCAAGTGTGAAGCAAAACACTGTCAACCTCCCATGTGAAAACCGAGTGATCAAATTTGAGGAGCTGCTCATAGGATGAACACTTTGGACCTTTATTGTGCGCAGCCACAAATTTTATTTCCTCAGGCGAAAGTTACATAGTCAATCATTCATGCAGAGTCCATGCTGAGCATTTTTTTTTAAAGATTTTATATATTTATTTGACAGAGATAGAGACAGCCAGCGAGAGAGGGAACACAAGCAGGGGGAGTGGGAGAGGAAGAAGCAGGCTCATAGCGGAGGAGCCTGCTGTGGGGCTCGATCCCACAACGCCAGGATCACACCCTGAGCCAAAGGCAGACGCTTAACCGCTGTGCCACCCAGGCGCCCCCATGCTGAGCATTTTAAATTAATCTCTGACATTTTCATTTACTGGCACAAAGAGAAGTGCAAGGTTAGTACCATGGACATTAATTGAGTAGGCGCGCGTTGCGTAAAAAATACACCGTAAGTACTAGAATCAACGACTGACAGTGTGTTGATATACCAAGAAGTGATACGGATAATTTCCTGTATGCTATAAAATTATAATTCCCTTAACAGAAATGCGGATGCCATTTCTGTGTATCTGTTTGGTTAAAATGATTACACATAGATACACAGAACATAAGGGTGAACGCATCCCTTTTCCGGGCTCCAGGCTATGACCTTGTAGAAATGAAAGCTTCTCAGAGTCTCAATTTCTTCTCCATATGAGGAAAGCATGGGGGAAAGATTTGAAAACTATTAGGGACTCTACAAATAGGTATTAGTAGTATCTGAGTACGCCCTTAGCTACCCGCTCAGATCTTGAGTTTTTGAAGGATTATCTTTAAACATAAGCCAAGGAACAAAACAAAGGGAGAGAGACATGAGAATGATTCTGAGACTCACTCACAGTGTGACTTGAGTAAGGCACACAACATCTCTTGTCCTCCCTTGACTATCAAGTCCCCTTGGAAAGCCAGGAGAGGGCCCGCTTCAGCTGATCTTCCGTCGGCAACAGAAAAAGTTCATCTTGCAGTTTCCAACAACCTTCTCGTCCTCAGTGCACATCCTCCTGCATTTACCCCGGCTGAGCCTGCAGGGCTCACAAGCAGCAAACTCACCTAGGTCGACAAAGAGCAGCTGATACATCTCTCCAGGGACTCCCTGGAAGTGGGAGAAGGTCAAAAGCCGCCAAAAAAAAAAAAAAAAAAGGAGAGGGTTTGTATGACCCTAAAGAGTGTTTTTTTAAAGACCCAGTCCCAATTTTTCAAAGAGCTCTGCTTTCTTCAGGATGGAGTTGGGGAAGAGTTAATGTTGAAGCAAGAGGTAGGCACCTTCCCTGCTCTCCATGCCTTGCACGCGTCAAAAGTAAGCAAGTGCAGTCGGACAAAGTGTGATGTATACTGTAGAACCATAAAAATACACGCCTGATCCTTCTGTAAAGGTTACAGGATGAAAGTGGGGAGGCCACCTCGTGATTTGAAAGGGTCCTTGAAGGCAGAGGTCAAGTTAGGTTCAGTTCTGGTTTGGGCCTGGTAATGGTGAACTGCCTGACCTCAGCTTTCTCGTTGGCCATATGGACATTCTAGAAATACTTGTCTATGCTGTAGAGTGGTCAAATGGAGTAAGTTATTTAGAATATTTTGCCAAACACTATGTCCTCCATTAGTTATTTTTGTTGTTACATTAAGCAGAAGATTTTTTATATGACCACAACAATTTTTTCAGGGTAACTTTCATGGACCAGGTAGATAGGGCCTTTGCCAGCCAAGAATCTGTTATCAGCTGGTCTGGTTCTCCAGGGGCAACACTTATGTTGCAACCCCTTATTCTTTTTCGAATTAACCACACTTTTCTCAGGAACCTCAGAACTACATGGAAGCTTACAGGTTGGTCTCTCTACTGCAACCATTCATTGGGCTCCTTGACAGCCCGTTTGCCCATCCCCAGTAGCTATTTCAGTCTTCATGCTCCCTGTCTCAGCACCTGCTCTTCCCTCCCATCAGTGCTCAGTAACGAGCCCAGAGGTGGTCCATTCCTGGGCTGCATTCCACCCCCCCTTTTTTAAAAGACTTTATTTATTTATTTGACAGAGATAGAGACAGCCAGAGAGAGAGGGAACTCAAGCAGGGGGAGTGGGAGAGGAAGAAACAGGCTCACAGCCGAGGAGGCTGATGTGGGGCTCGATCCCATAATGCCGGGATCACGCCCTGAGCCGAAGGCAGATGCTTAAATGCTGTGCCACCCAGGCGCCCCATGCATTCCACCCCCTTGATGCTGGATCTCCTGAACACTCTTTGTGCTCATGTTAATTGCTGCATGCATTGTGCTGGAGCTTGCTGTGGGCATGGGGACAGCTGTAGCTGTCCAGTTACTTCTGTGAAGGCCACCATCAGAGTCAGCCTTTGCTCTGGTAAGCCCACGTCCGTGTCACCCGCCACTTCTGCTTGATATTATGCACTCATCACACGTTGTGTTAAGAATTCAGATGGGCTCTGAAACAAAGTCCCTGATGACTTTTATTCCAACCCGCTTTAACGAGAGGTGAGGACAGACACAAGCTAACGTTCGACTGAAGATGCCCTTCCGCTAGCAGCAGGTCACACCAAAGCTCCCTGATAACGTTTATAAATAACCAGTGTCTTGCTTCCCCCCATGACGGTCTAGCTCTGCAGAAAAAATCAATGACTCTGAAGCATCTCTGCTCAATCGCTAGACCTCAAGCTTCTCAACAGCTTGTTCCCTTCTAGCTCCTGATTTTACTGCTTTCTCCTCCTGAGTTCCCGTCTTCTTCCTCACCTGGGAACTTCTGCATCAGCTTCCACCTTGGTTTCCCAGCTCATGTGAGTTCAGCCTGTCTTCACCTGGAGTTGACGCGGCAGCCTGTCTTACCTCCCAAACCTTGCCTTACTGAGGCAGGGAAGAAGCAGCATTTGCAATCTTGGAACCAGATAGGAGATAGAATTATGTTGTATTTCTAACCTGACCTACTCTTCGGCACGCCAGGGATTGTCTCTAGATGCCCATTCACTGCTGAATTAGAACACGTGTTCTCCCACCCATCACCCTGGTGACCTTCTCTGGATGCAGGGCTTCTGTGCAATGGGCAGAATGATTATTTGCGAACGCGTCTGCTCTTCTCAGGCCGTGGATGGCCTGATTGTCCAGTGCTGCAGTTTTGCGGAGGATTTTGTACTCCACCTCTGCTTAAGGGTATTTCTGGGCACTGTTCTACCTGATTGAGAATCACAGAATTAGACCTTTGTGACTCTGGCACCCTGAGTTGGAAGCCTAGCTTACCACTTGTCATTGTGTCACCTGGGCAGAATGAATGACCGTCGCGTCTGTGTCTCAGCTTCCTCATCCTCTATAAGGTGGTGATTACGATAGTACCCACATCGTAGGGGTGGATGTTTGAAGATTAAATGACATGATCCCTATGAGCTTCGTAGACTGCTCGGCACCTAGTCAGCACTCAGTGACTAGTAGCCACCTGAATTTTTTTTCTCACTCCAAAATTCAGTCTAAACACTTTTAAATTCTGTTTGCAATTACCCAGGGGTATTCCTTTCAGTTCTGTTTATAATATGCTTTCTTCCTGTAGATGAGTGCACAAATAGAGATTGGGGGCTCTTTGCTGTGCAGAGCTCTTTTCATGGTGATGAGATTTCACCGTATTTGGTCCTTCTTAGATTAGTAGCATGGATTGGGACACGTTTTGCTGGGCTTGGGAGCAGAAGCTGTGAGAGACGGATGAGCGTGTTCTCAGAGCAGTCAGTGCTCATTGGCTGGTATAGGCGTGAGCCCCTAATCTTGCTTAGTTAGCACCGTGAGCTAATGAGACGATCCACCAGGTCCACATCGCTATGGCCAAAATTCCATTGCAGTCACAGTCAAGCTCTGTGAGATGGCTAACCCAGTTATGATGCTGGCTACAAAAGGAAGCAAAGACAAATGAAGAAATCTGGGATTTCAAACAACTAACTCTAGTCTCACTATCATTTCCATCACTCCTGGTCTCCAAAAGTCAGAGGGAGCTGACAGGCCAGAGGTCCTAAAAGTAGACATTATACACGAGGGATTCAACTTACCTCCTGGAAGTGGCTCGGAATACTCGAGTCCTGCCTGGCACCCTAAATTCAGAACAACATATTTTGGATATTAAAATCAGTGCAGGAAATAACGATGTATAAAACAGTATTCCCAGCTCCCCACATCTGCTGTCAAAGGACAGCAGGTCACAGAGCTGTATCTTTATGCTATTTCTGAGGGCCAACACTCCAAGTAACCAGTAAGAAGTTTTTAAAATGTGTGGGGGGGTGGTTAGCAGTTTGCTTAGAAAATTCCATTGCAGATTCAAGAAAATCCCATGAGAAGCTCAGTGGCGGGCTGACCATTACTCTTAATTTTACAATGGTCCACAGAAGAACCATCAGGCTTTATGATCTGCCCCCTTCACAATACCATTCTTTTCCAATTACCTGATAGAAATTGAGCCAAAATGAAGAAAAAGGCAAGGACAAAATAAGACATCTTTCTGCTTAGGGTCATCTCTGAGGGAAGCCTCTTCAGAGCAGAGGTTTGGGACCTCTCTGAAAGGACAGGAGGCTCACTTATATTTGCAAGGAATGGGGAATGCTCTTGGTCAGTGAAGTGAATCAATAAAGAAAGCATATTTATATGCTCCATTTCCCAGGATCAAGGACTGATAATGATGGACAATAACCCTTGGCCTCCACAAAGCCTTGTGTTCTGGGAGCTCTGGCCAGGGCAGTGCAAGGAACACGAGGCCAGGAGCTGAAAAACCAGGAGCCACCCTGATCCTCCGGATCCAGCAAGTAGGAGCCTGCTACTCCCTTTCTCTCTCAGAATTTACTCTTCTCTTCCACTGACTAAAGAGCAACTACAGTTACTGAGAGACAACACAGTTCTGCCAGCCTCTCAGCCTTGGTGTCAGGCTCTAGTGATGATGATGGGGACGTGCTTGGAACACAGGGAAGGCTTGGAAGGAGGCCTGGTGCCTTCTAAGAAGAGCCCAAGGAGCAGGCGCTGTTCCTTCCCTGGCTCTCATTTGCACTACTCGTCAATATCCCCAGGAGCAAGGTGGGAGGGCGGGGGCAGGAGCTGTCATTTCCCCAAGTGAGCTCTGAATCCCCAAGCACATAACGAGGTCACCTAGGAGCCCAAAGGCATAATTACTACATCCTTTTCATTCTTCAAGAACATGGGTAACAGAATTAACACATCACTGCCACTCGAAATAAGTCCCATCCTATTGCCTGTGCTTACGCAGGGCTCAGTTCTTCACTTTGGGAAGGCAAGATAGGAGCACTTAACCAGGCAGACTAAAGTCAGATCAGTTTAGCAAGTACGTGATCTTGGGCAGGTTGCTTCCTTGGTTGAACCTGTTTCTAAATCTTAAAGTGGGAGTGTAATAAAGGGACGTACTTCATAGGATATTTACAAGGACTCACTGAAATGAGTATCAAGTGGCTATCAGACCCCACGCTTGGACTGAGTGTACACGTACCTAGCGATGGGATGGGGGTGCCTCAGGTATGACAGTGCCATGGTGTAGGCGGGCAACTTGGCAGGGACAGGCCTCTCCTAAACCCTCAATTCAATGCTCATTGCCTCCCAGCACAGATGTTGACATATCCTTGAAGAGCTGCCAGGTCACCATGGGTGGGAGTGGCAGGTTCACGGAGGAAACACACCTGGCTTGACTCTCCCTGCAGCCAGGCATGGCGGTCCCACAGCTGCTGGCAGGAGGGGTCAACCCAGCAGACGCTGGACCTCACACAGATGTGCAGTGGCAATGTGGGGATCCCGGGCACTTGTGAGGGTCTAGAAGTGTCTGGCAAGTATCCTTGTGCCTAAGGAATTGTGACATTAAATAGCAAAGAAAAATTTCCGTGACAGATAGAGGAAATGGGTGCCTTTAATGGCCCCTTATTCCTGCTTCTTGAACATGGGCGCTTGCATTTTTATTATGCACTCTGGCCAGCACTTTATGTAGCTGGTCCTGACCTGGAGTGAACTTCTAGCCTTAGAAAAATAAGATGACTCTTGCAGCTCTCAAATTAAAGGGTTGGTCCTTGTCAAGGGGATTGCAAGACCTCCTTGATACATCAATGGGCCAAAAATGCCCCTGTGTAGTGGTCCCTGTGGTGCTCACTTCTGCAGCTCAAAGCCCCTTGCTCCAAACTCGAATTCTTCCATACCTGAGTGCTTCGGGTATGGTGCAAATAAGCATTTGTTTAGCCATTTAGAGCCCGCCTGCTTTGCGTGCCACCCAAAAGTGCCCCCAACATCTGGTAACATAGACAAAGCAAAGCCCAAATTGCACCGCCCTCCTAAGGGCTGTGATCCCAAGACTCCCCAACTTGCTGCTGAGAGGTATCATCTAGACGCGTGAGCCCCTCTCTGGTGCCCCTCTCCCCTGGGAGTTCCCTTCCCCTTTTGGGTGGATGCCTCTTGCTACTGTCTCTGGTGGGGACTTCCCCCCATGCAACCCTGTCCAGGTGCCACCCGATGACACCTCTCTTCCTTGAGCAGCCCCCAAACCCTGGAACCACACTCCAGTCCTTAGAATTCACCCACTCAGAGGTATCTGTCCTCTCCACAGTGAGGCGTGAATGGGGCGGCTCTTACCCCTTGCGGTGCGCCACGTCCCTTAGGAGAGAGGAGACAAGATTACACGTGCCATGTCTGAATATCTGTGTCCCCTCAACATTCCTGTGGAAACCTAATCCCCACACTGATGGTGTTTGGAGGTGAGCCTTTGGAATGTGATTAGGTTAAGAGCCCTCATGAATGGGACTATTGCCCTTATGAGAGCTCTCTGTCCCCATCCTCCAAGGGAGGACTCAGCGAGACGTCAGCCATCTGCAGCCCAGAAGAGGGTCCTCAGCAGCACCCGGCCATGCTGGTGCCCAGTCTCGTATCTCCGGTCTCCAGAGCTGCGAGAAGTGAATATTTGTGGTTCATGAGCCACCACGTCTGGGGTGTTTCGTGACAGCAGCTCAAAGGGACTGAGACATCATCTGAGTCTAGGTGAGAAGCCATGTGAAATCCTCCCACCTTAGTAACGTCCGTTTGTGTCAAAAGGTCCAACTACGATTGCCCTAAGTTTGCAACCTTCCTTCCTGATGAATCAGAACGGCCTTAAGAAACAGAGATAAATGACATAATGAGGTAATAAATAAGACCAATGAGGGCGCGTGTCACTGAAAATGTTTGCAAGTTTGTCTTTTCTTATGGATTTAAATCATTTTAATTGAGGAAGGGAAGGGAATAAAGAAAAGTTAAAAATGTGTCCCTTTTCTCAGAGTTATTTATGTATTCAATCATTTATTGATATCAGTATAGCACGAGGAAGTAAACGGATGGTCTTGTCCAGATCTCACACAAAAACCATGTTTTCAACAACACAGCAAGCATCTGTTGCTTCTCAGGAGTTTATGATTATTTTAACAGATGTCCTCAAGTATTTCAACTTTTAATAACAGTAATAATGGGGGGTGATGACATTAGGGCTCATCTCCCTAATGTTGCGTTAAAGAGACATACTCCACCAGAAGGAAGAATTAAAGTGGGTAATTCAGGTCTTTCTCTCTACCCACTTAGCTGATTAACTCCAGATTAGGAAAAAGAGGTAATTAAATTGGTGGGAGCCTGTGACATTCAGAGTATATGGATATTTGATACATATGTATATAGTCTTTTTTTAAATAATAATATTTTTTATTATATTATGTTAGTCACCATACAGTACATCCCTAGTTTTTGATGAAATGTTCCATGATTCATTATTTGCGTATAACACCCAGTGCACCATGCAATATGTGCCCTCCTTAATACCCACCACCGACCTATCCCAATCCCCCACCCTCCTCCCCTCTGAAGCACTCAGTTTGTCTCCCAGAGTCCATAGTCTGTCATGGTTCATTCCCCCTTCTCAAATATCCCATAAGCTCACAACTCTCCAAGGAGCTATTTAAGGATTAAATAAGATAATGTATGTAGCACTTAAAGTGTGTAGCACTTTTTTTTTTAAAAAAGATTTATATACTTATCTGAAAGAGAGAGAGAGAAGGGGGTGGAGGGCAGAGGGAGAGGAGAGAAAGAGAATCAAGCAAACTCCCCACAGAGCACAAAGCCCGATGTGGGGCTTGACCCCAGGACCCTGAGATCATGCCCTGAGCTGAAATCAAGAGCCAGACGCTCAACCAACTGAGCCACCCAGATGTCCCTGTAGCACTTTTTAAAAAATAAATAATAACGCATAAGCTTCAGTCGAGCAACTTGCTAAGGGTACACAGCTCATAAATACTGGAGCTGGAATTCCAACCCCACTGACTCCATTATGATATTATATAATTACTCTCATTTTACATATGAGTGAACAGAAGCTATTAAGGAACATAGCCATGATTAGAAATCCAAACTGCCAGATTCCAGATCTTTTGTTCCCGCTGGTGCTTCAATCTACCCCTGGTCATCAATGCACCCTCTATTCTATGTCCCCTTCTTCCCCACTGTCCTTGGGAACGTTCCAGAATCAGAAAAACAATGAGCTTCAGACTGCCACCCACTGAGATGTGTGGGCTCTACTCGGCAGAGCATGGACAGGCCTTCATTTCTGACATGCCTCGCTGATCAAGATGGTCTTTGGTTTAGAGAAATGTATAAATGTGGGTGTTTGCTGCTCTTTTATCATGGACGCTGTGCTGATCTTTCAAGACCCTGCAAGTCATGAGGACGTTCCTCTTTCTCTTTGCTGTTCTCTTCCTTCTGGCCCCAGGTAAAATCAGCATCTTTGCAGGGAAGCTTACAGAGGTGGTGGCTAAGAGACAGGGTCTGCTTCAGTGAGCATCTGGGTACACTCAACCCGGTGACCCTGCAAGGGAACATTTGATCCAGGAGGTAACTATCCCCTAATGCCTTTTCTGTAAATCCCTTGCATTTTTCATTACTGTCTAGGATGGGGTATCACAGGGTTGAAGAAAGAAAGGTATTCCAGGAAAGATGCCCTTTGGTCCCCATTTCCATGCTCCCTAACAAAAACAAAAATTTGAGGAAAAAAATATAAAAACAAGCGTAGGCATCAGTGGATCTTTAAAAAAAAAAAACATTGTGATAGAGATGGGAGAGATAAGGAAAAGAGCCAGAGAAAGGAGTGCTGGACAAGGAAAGGGATGGAGGTCAACATTGTGCTCGTGCCAGTCATGGTACAGGTCAAACAGTACCCTGAAATTGTCACTCCTTTGCCACACCACGTGAAGCTGGGTCCTGTGACAAACACTTCACACCATAAAATGCGAGTTCTCCAATGCCAGGGCCTTTAAAGAAACTCTGTCCTACTTTTTTTTTTTCTTTTCAAGTAGGCTCCACCGCCAGCGTGGAGCCCATTGTGGGGCTTGAACTCATGAGATCAAGAGTGGGTTACTTAACTGACTCAACCACCCAGGCACCCCAGCTGTGTCCTGCTTCTAATTTAGTGATGTTCGGAGCAACCCTTTCAGCTTGAAAGGGCTGTTTTACAAGAGCCGAGCCTCAGCTGGGCGAAGCAGCCTCTCAAAGTCATAGAGTTAAATAGGAATGAAGCCAGGACCTGGGAGTCCATATCTGGACTCTCGTCACACTCTCCTGCTCCTGGGAGCCACCAATGGCTCCAGTCAGATCCTCCTCAAAATCAAAGTCCAAGACTAGACTCATCCCAGTTTCCAGAGAGCTGAAGAAAGGGCTTTTCAGAACCTACACTGAGCTCAAATCGGTGCCAGATGCTATAGACGTCTCCCCTTAGGAGGCTCAGAATTCTCGCACCAGCTGTCGTGTGGCTGCTCTCTTTTGCAACAAGCCTGTGTGAGTAGATTCTGTGCCAAGTATCAGGGATCCAGGACCTACAGCAAGCTGTTCACTCCACTGGCCTCGAGGGACACGCTGGGGCTGATGAAGGCCCTCTTCCAACCAGTAAGACTTATTATATAATTAGTCAACGCAATACGCAAACGTGTAACATGAAATTATCTAATAAACGCAACTGGAGCTGACCTATTCATGTGCCATATGCACACAGACTCAGAGTTCCATTAACCCCTAGATGGGTGCATGTGACGATCCTTTTGAAGCCTCGTACACACAGATGCTCTCTCCCTTTGCGGAGGCATTCTGCTTCTGCACCATAGCTATCAATCGGATGCAATACAAGAGCTCTTGTCAAGAGTGAGGTCCAGCACCTCCAGCCTGGGATGGCTCACAGCACTAGGAGAGCGGCTAGAGTCCCCGGTAGTGGGAGCCACGGTTCACTGAGCTTTGCAACATTGGAGTGTGTGTACTTATGAACTTAAATGCTGGTGCTAGAAATGCTTAGGCCCATGCTGCTACCAACCCACCTGGTTTTAGTTTTACATACACGTGAATTAGCCACCTTTCTGGGTTGACCTCAGTTTCAACTTGTGTACATCCGATGCTGTCCTTACATGTCCCCGGATTAGGTAAAACTCTAAAATGTTGATTCTTTTTTTTTTTTTAACATTTTATTTATTTGACAGAGATAGAGACAGCCAGCGAGAGAGGGAACGCAAGCAGGGGGAGTGGGAGAGGAAGAAGGGCTCATAGCAGAGGAGCCTGATGTGGGGCTCGATTCCATAACGCTGGGATCACGCCCTGAGCTGAAGGCAGACGCTTAACCGCTGTGCCACCCAGGCGCCCCTAAAATGTTGATTCTGATATGTGTGTCTGTCCTTAACTTGAAGCCGGCTGCTCTTTCCATTGTTACTGGTAAAGTACCAAGGCCAGGGCCAGTATTCGGTGCAGAACAGACAAGAAGAGTCTCGGAGAGCCGCTCCCAGCATCTGCCCTTACCTGCTCTTGAACACGTTTGATGAAATGTGGAAAGGAAATTTGATTGAGCCTTCCTAAACAATCTTTTTCCTTCCACCCACAACAGTAAATGTTCCCCTTTCTATATATTTATCCTTGTTTATTCAGTCTCGAACCACCTCCCCGGCCTCAGACCTGCCCTGCTCTTACCAAGGAGCATTTGACAGTGAGTTGGGGAGTTGCCCACCCTGGAGGGGTTTACAGGAACAAGGCGATCATGACCCCAATAGATTCTAATAAAAGAATAATAGCTTCTGCTTCTCAAAGTCCCTACACAGCCTAACCCCAAACGCTGGGAGACAAATCTGTTCCTCCTGGTCCTTAATCCACCTATGACAAAAAGACAGGAAATTCAAAGAGAAGATAGCTCCCTACCCATCTCAAATACCATCAAGGTGAGACACTATGGCAGCTTGTAAAGCAATCTTTACTAACTAGTTATGCGACCGTACCTGGTAACCGGACATATCTGAGAAGAGAATTAATCCAGGCGGCTCCTTCCCTTGTATAGCCAGGAATGCATTTTTTGATGAGAAATGCTTCAAGCTTAACGGGAGATGCGTGAATTCTTGTCGGAAAAATGAAGAACTTGTTGCTCTCTGCCAGAAGTCTCTGAAATGCTGCCTGACCCTCCAGCCATGTTGGAAGAGTAAAGATGATTAATTCTGAAGACTCTGGCTTCCCAGAGAGACATAAATGACCTAGTTTTGTCTTCTCTTTACTCTGGCCTTGTCAGTGAGAAGACACTTCAATAAAAATAAATGATTGTCTTTTATCAATTTGTCGAGTGCTTCACTTAGAATAGGGAAATGTGAATAGCTAATCTGATGGTCCCTGCCTACTGGCTTCTTCTTCCGTAATTTTTTGGTAAGGGTATTTTCCCCAAACCATCTGATATTTCTTTTTAAAGGGGACTGGTAAAGACTGTAAGTCAACAAACCTCTAGCTTGCCTGTAGGTCAGCCCCAACCGCCTGTTGAGAAAGAGGATAGAGAAATGGATGGGTAGAGAAATGAACATATATTTATATGGATAGTTACATTAATGACAAGTAGATAGCAGAGAAATTTACTTATTAAGGACTCTTACGTGTCATACACATATCTAAATTAATCATCTTGACTCCATGGCTTTAATTAGAATGGTTTAATACTCCCCATGGATTTATCCCCTGTCCATAAGTCTGGAATCAAATTTGTTGATGGGCAGAGGGACTGTAGATATCTATAGCTGACAGTAGCTCCAGTGACCTGGGTCCTGGTTGCAGAGTGACTTTCTATGACTTGCTAAATTATATCCTGACTCTAAGCTTTCCTATAACCTGCTTCAACTAAGGATTCCTGGTCATGTTCCCCAGGCCTACTATCCAGCCTTGGTTCCCTGCTGGATCAGAAATCTTGCCTTATTTCCCTCTTGATTCCTCAAGGTCAATGTATTTAATCCTGTTGGAATCAACAATCTTTTTTAATGACATTTTTCTGTTTTTATATATTTATAGAGTCATGTACCAGTGGGAAATATAATAGATACATCTCCACCTTTTTTTATAATAATATTTTTTTATTATATTATGGTAGTCACCATACAGTACATCCCTAGTTTTCGATGTAAAGTTCCATGATCCATTACTTGCGTATAACACCCAGTGCACCATGCAATACGTGCCCTCCTTACTACCCATCACCAGCCTATCCCATTCCCCCACTCCCCTCCCCTCTGAACCTTTTAATCCAGTTTTCCCAATAGCACAACTAGAGTGCAATATGGCCGCCAAGATTGACAGGATACAAAACAAGTCCATCATCACAGAGACCCCCGCCACGTTGTCCATTCAGAGCCATACCCTCTTCCCTCCTGTCTCTTCCTCTGCCTTCACTGGTACAACTAATCTGTCCTCCACTTCCACAACTTGTCCCTTTAGGAATGTCAAATAAATGGAATCATACAGAGTAACTTCTGGGAATTGGTTTTTTACTCACTGTAGTTCTCTGGAGATTCTTCAAGGCTGTTGCATGTCTCAGGACATCTTTTTCTTTGTTGTTGCGCGATAGTCCATGGTATGGATTAACCATTCATGTGCTGGAGGACAGCTTGGTACTGTCCAATTTGGTGCTATTACAAAAAGCAGCTGTGAACATTTATGGTTTTTTTTTTAAGATTTTATTTATTTATTTGACAGAGGGAGAGAGAGCACAAGCAGGGGGAACGGCAGAGAGAGAAGCAGACTCCCTGCTGAGCAGGGAGCCCATATGGGGCTTGATCCCAGGACCCCAGGATCATGACCTGAGCTGAAGGTAGACTCTTAACCCACTGAACCACGCAGGCACCCCAAAATTTTTGTTTATAGATTTTTGAACAAACACAATTTTCATTACTCTAAATGTTTTGTCATGCAATCGACTAGTCATATGGTTGGTTTTTATAAGAGAATGCCGAACGGTCTTCCAGAGCGGCTGCACCGTTTTACGCTCATACCGGGAATGTAAGCATGGCCTGGCTTATCCACACTCTAGCTGACATCTGCTGCAAAGAATTGTCACTATTTTTTATTTTCACCATTCCAATAAGTGTGTATCAACAGCTTGTGTGTGATTTTAATTTGAATTTCTCTAAAATCTAATGATGTCTCACATCTTGTCCTGTGCTTTTTTGTCTTTTCATATCTCCTTCAGAGAAATGTGTGTCTCATACTTCTTTGTAATTGGGCTTTTCTCTTGTTGGATTTTTTTCTGTTGAGTTTTGAGAGTCCTTGATATATTCTTGATATGGGTCATTGGTTGGAAACACAATTTCCAAATATTGCCCCCCCAGTCTACAGCTTGTATTGTTAATCTCTTACTACAATTTTGCAGTGCAAATTTTTTTTAAACTTTGTGAAGTCCAACTTATTTCTCTGGATTGTGGGGTTTATTTGGGGTCAAGTCTAAGAATTTTTGGCGTAGCCCTAGATGTTTAATCATTTCACATTTACACTTACATCCATGAACCATCTTGAGTTAATTTTTCTAAAATCTGTAAGATGGTCAAACTTTTGTTGTTTCCATTTCTGTCTTTGCCCGTGGGTGCTTCCAGATAGCTCCAGCGGCATATGTCCAAAAGGCTGTCTTTTCTCCAATGGATTCCTGTTGATTCCTTGCCAAACACTGGCTTGCAGGATCTGAGTCAACTGATTTGAAAACTTATGTCCAAACAAACTCCTGCCTGAAATGTGTATGGCAGCTTTGTTTATAATCACCCCAAGCTGGAAGCAACCAAGATGTCCATCAATAGGTGAGTTGGTAACAAACTGTGGCTCATCCAACGAATGGAATATTATTCAGGAATAAAAAAGATAAGCTACCCAATTGCAAAATGACACAGAGGAAACTTAGATGCGTATTGCTGTGCGAAAGAAGCCAGTCTGAAAAGGTTAGCTATTGCATGATTCCAGTTACAAGGCATTCTGGAAAGGGAAAAACCAGAGATTGTAAAAAGAAGCTATCTTTTGTCGTGGTTGCCAGGGGTTGGCCGGGGTAAAAACAGGGCGGAATGTCAAACAATTCTGCAGGACGCTAAGCCTTTGTTAAACCTTGAGAGCTTTGCAGCACAAAGAGGAACCGGTTCACCGTGCAAATTAACAGAGTTAATTTAGGAAGTCAGGGCTACCCCAGGATGGAATGCCGAATGTGACGAAACTATCTAACTGTCATAAATGTATAAAACAACTTCACTGAAGGTGCGGGGGTTGGTGAGGCTGGCCTAGGTGACTTTTGCAGTGAGGGTCATCTCTCAGCCTACAGGCAAAAGAAACTGCACCAGAGTGCCGCACTCTAGCGGATGACGGATTTCTTCGGTAACACAAACCTAGCAATTCCGATCTTATTATACACATATAGCTGGAATTGAGCAATTCAATACACGGCCTGCAGAAGTGGGAGCCAGGGTCAGAGAGGGAGTTTATAGATAATCAAGGAAAAGGTAGAATGACCACGTGGGGATGGATGGGCGGTGGAGACGTGGCCTCGATACAGATGGTACCATATACAAATATTTATTGATACGTGTGTGCATGTGCCCTGAAGGGAGGCCAAGGCTGTTCCCCCTGCCCCCCCGGGGGGAGGCTGAGGCCCGGGGTCCCGCACCAGGCAGAAGGGGGTCTGCGGTTAGGGCACTGCAGCTTTGAAGCCCATGGTAAGGAGTTGACTTGAACTCAACCAAAAGGTATTCGCAAACTGTTGTGGGGATTTTGAGAGGATGTGTGATGAGCACCAACTAGCTTTTTTATTTATTTTTAATTTTTTTTGGTTTTTTTTTTGTGTTGTTTGAATCATGCTGGAAGAGAATTAGATGGTATAGTCCATCCACTAGGAATGCAGAGGGAGGGGTGGTTGGGAAAGCCACGGCCGTGGACCTGTGTCACCAATGCTCCCGGGCGTTCTCTACAATTGGTTCAGTCACTCTCCCCAAAACCTTCCCCATCCTTGGGACACAATTAATCACACTGACTTATTCTGTTATATAGTGAGAAGTGAATTTGACACAGACAAGATATGTGGTTATGGGACCGCCCACTGCCGGAGGACTTGTAAAACAGAGGAATTCCAAATCGGAGGATGCCCCAATGTCTATCCGTGCTGTTTGAAAAAGCGAACCCGCTGAACCCCGTGACACCCTGAAGCCCAGGGCTGCCTGGTCCCCAGAGCCGCGGATGGCTGGACCTCAGAACCTTCCCTTCCTGAGGCCTCCCAGCTAGAATATTCCCAGCGGCAGTCACTAGTCCAATTATTGAGACTTTGCTGAGTGCCCTCACTCAATGCAGAGCCCATGTACGAGCCCCGAGATGGCTTTCTGCAGTGGGGAGAAGGGAGGAAAGCAGTGCGGGTTACATGAGAGTTTCAACACCTTAACAGCCCAACCAAAAAATATGCCTCATTGGCCACAAGCCTAAGTGAACATCTTTTTTATTTTTTTGGCCTGAATTGTAGCAATTGATCTTGATAGCATTAGTTATCTGATCAGAAGTTTTGCTCTGCAGTTATATATGTCTTTTGCTCATTAAAACAGGGAAATAAATCAATATTAAGTGCAATTTATTTTGCATACACTGTAATTCAAAGCACAGACTTCCGGGGGGCAAAACAAAAGGGATGCTATGCGATGACCGGATGTCCATAGAGGGTCACGTCCTGCAGGAGGAGCACAGAGCAGCTCCGTGCAGACTACTGTCCTGAGATCTGCCAAAGGAGGCGGAGTCGTAAAGCCTTTGACCTGCCGTTCCTTTCCAAACCTTCTTTTGGGGTGACCAAATGATTTGTGGGGAAAAGCTTCTCTCTCTAAAAGTAACCCAGCTAATAAATGACTAAGAATGAGAACATCAGGAGAATGTCACTATTGTCCAACACCTAGAGACATAATGATCTAGCCCATGAACATCAATGGCCCCCCTGAAATAAACAAGAGCAACCACCTGGGGTCACGGGGTGCCTCTGGGTAGATGTACGCAAAGCCGCCCAGCAGCGGTTCAGCTGCCGCCTTTTAGGAAAATGGCAAACTGAACCTTCACGTAACTGTCACCCAGCCTCAGCACGTGGTTAATCTCATTTCATTCCTTGATGAACTCCGCTTCCTGGATTATTTCCAAAAGTACTCAACATGCCATGTCACCTCATCTGAAAATAGTTTGGAATATATAATTCAGAGGAAAAACTCTTAAAAAGAAAATATATATATGTACATTTATGTATATATACATATATGTAAAACCACAGTGCTATGACCACGCCTGGAAAAAATCAAAACAAATCCCTTACTATAATCAAATAGTCAGTCAGTGTTCAAATGATCCTGGTTGTCTCATAAGTGCTTTTGCCAGAACTGGTTTCTTAGACTCAGGGTCCTAAAAGTCCATCCACACACCGTATTTGGTTGTCTGCCTCTGGCTCCTTTTTTGTGGGTGGTATCGTGTTGCTGTCCCACCTGCAAAATACTGTGTCGTAAATGCAAAGCAAATGTGAGCCTTTGATTTCACCACAGCCGTTACAGGGGAGAGGGGAGCCTGGGAAGCAGCCCCCCGAGGAGGAACGTGCTTTAGGACAACCTAACGTCAACTTTAAGTTGTGTCTTGTCCTACGTTGGTGTCCCCCTACATGATTCTCACACTGTATTTTACAAGGTACTGTCATGTGCCTAATCTCTTTTGAGCCTCACAATAAGCTTGTGAGACAAGAGGCGTCACTCTGACCTTTTTTGGGTGTGGAAACAAAGGTGCAGAGAGGCGAGTGCCTTTCCCAGTAGGTGAGGATAGTAGGCAGGACCAGGCATCACCCCCACACCTTAGGTTCAAATCTGAGGCAGCAGGGCATGGTGTGCTAGGATCCCAGCCCCTCGGGATGGTTTCTACTTTGGTTCCAATTCCTAGAAATAAATATAAACACAACCGTAAGCACAGCTTTTGGGCTAGAATAGAAAAGTAACATGGCTTACAAGTGAGGGGATAAGAACATCTCTATTTGGAGTTAGGGTCTCAGCAATTTCCCACCCCTGATTGACCATCTACTTTCTTCCAGCATCCAATTGTCAGCATCTGATGGCCTCGGTGATTAGCAGCCCTTATCAGGGACTCGTTGCCTCCCATCTCTACCAGTATCTCCAATTCCCTCTTCGAATTGAAGATTTCCTAATGCCTAAAAATCAAGAATGTGAATGATCTTATGCTAGCCCCTCTGTGCTCCACAATATTGAATTTGCCCCCAGACCTGGAGGAGAGGCTACAGCACGATGACCCCGTGCTCTCCAAACCTTGTCTACGTCACCGTTGCTTCTTGGGTGCCCAAGCCCCTGCTGGGCCACTGCTGCCTTCTTCACCCTCCCTCCAGGTAGAATATAATTATTTTCATTTACACAAATGATCTTAGACATTTTCTTTGGACCAAAATGTGCCTGTAAATGAGACACATGTGGCAAGCACTACCCTTTCCAACACCTCTGAGGCCATATTGAATTTTAGATGGTTGTAACACTCTTGAATCAAAGCCCACATTTCTCTGGTCACATCCAGGACAGACTGCCTGGGGTATGCATGCCTCAGATAATCCAGTGACATAAAACTCATCCCTGCTAGGAAGAAGATGAGGGGTGACTCAGACGGTTAGGCATCTGCCTTTGGCCCAGGTCATGATCCTGGAGTCCTGAGATCGAGCCCCTCGTAGGGCTCCCTGCTCAGCGGGGAGCCTGCTTCTCCCTCTTCCTCTGCGTGCCACTCTGCCTACTTGTGCTCTCTCTCTCTGTCAAATAAATAAATAAAATCTTTAAAAAGAAGAAGAAGGAGAAGAGCCTCTTGCTTATTGATCATGAGAAGAGAACACGCGGCATCAATTACAGATCTTTTTTAAGCAGAATTGAGTTGGACCCGATGGCAGCAATAGCCAGACATCTGAGGAGGACAAGAATGGAAAGGAGAGAGAAACATGAAGAAGAGTCAGATGAATTAGAATCAAAATAGGGAGGATAAAAAGAGATGAAGGAGGAGTAGAGGAGGCCAAGAAACCGGGGGAGGGATTAGGGGGGGAAGAGCAGAGATGAAATCTGGAGTGACTTTGCGACTTCAGGAAATGACGGGTCATCCCCGATATGTATGATGTCAGAAGACAGGACAGAAGCACTATGGCGGCCATATTTATGTCGCCATGTTGGCACCTAGCAGCGGCCCAACAAGCACTTGAGGGGATTTGTGCTTTTGTGGTTAATGATGTCTGTTATGCCCCCTCTCTTTCCTCTTCCTGCTCCTCTTCTCCTGCCCTGTCATTTCTTTTTTTTTTTTTTTAAAGATTTTATTTATTTATTTGACAGAGATAGAGACAGCCAGCGAGAGAGGCAACACAAGCAGGGGGAGTGGGAGAGGAAGAAGCAGGCTCATAGCGGAGGAGCCTGATGTGGGGCTCCATCCCAGAACGCTGGGATCACGCCCTGAGCCGAAGACAGGCTCTTAACGACTGAGCGACCCAGGCGCCCCTTGCCCTGTCATTTCTTATTCACCAAACCCACCCAGGGCATTCAGGCATGACATTTACTCTGAGGAGAATGGCTCGAATGTTTGTTCCGCTAGCTAGTGGTGGGAGAATAATGTGTCTGCATGTGTCCTCTGTGACTCAGAGATTATTCCAGAATGCCTCTCTTCCCCTGCTGCAGGCCCCCTCCCCGCAGCTCAGGGCTATAAAGGGAGCCCTGCTGTCTGCCCATCAGCACCTTCTCAGCTGTCAGTCCCCTCAGCGACATGAAGCCATCCCTCTCTCTTTTCATCAGCCTTCTCCTTGTGGCCCTGATGCCTCCAGGTAAATTGGAAATGTGATCCGGTCCTGAGGCCAGGGTCTCTCCACAACGGCCGTGTCCAGGCTGGGCAGTGAGGTACTAAGACCCGCAAGTGCATTTCCTGGCAGGGTTTTGGGGCAGGAGTGGGCTGGGTTTGTAAGGGACACTTTGAATATGCTGATGGCACTGGCTGCCCAAGAGTCGGGTCCTAACCCTGACTACACTTTCTTATCCTGTGACACTCACCTACTTCTTATAAAGAAAGACAGCCTGCATCACAAGGGACCTTAAATGTTAGGGCGTCTCAACAACTATATTGGTGACACCCCCTGGATGCTTAGCTTGGCTTCCAGGAGGAACTCGGGCTCCACTGCCCACCCTTCTTGGTCATCTCTCACCTCCCTCCATCTCCCTCTCTCTCCCTCTCTCTCTCTCTCACACACACACACAGGCACACACAAATAACATTTGTCCTGCTTCCAACCCATTCCATCCCATTCTCCACTTGCTCTTTTTCATTACAACTTTATGGAGGTGTGATTATTACACAAAAAATGGCTCACATTTAGTACAATTTGATGAGTTCGGATGTTTGCCAGCCACCACGGTGCCATCGCCCCAGCCAAGGGAATAGCCACATGCACACCTCACAAAGCTTCCTTGTGTCCCTTCGTGGTGCTGTTTTGTGTGTGTGTGATAGGAGCACTTAGCAAAAGAGCTACCCTCTTCACAAACCTTGAAGTGCACAATACCGCACTGATACGCATGGCCGCCGTGCTGCCCAGGTCTCTGGGTGCAGCCATGTTGCAGGACTGACACTTCACATCCATTGAGCAGCAGCCCCCGTCTCCTCTCCACGCTCTGCTTTCACTCGTCCCCTACAGTGACGCACTGCCTCCTCATGGGTCTGCTCACGAGAGCTCTGAAAATGCTCTGCTGTGTATTTACTGTGAAACAGGACAATCCAGAGCTGGAAATGTTAACCACCAAGGCACCGAGGGTCTGAGAGAACCAAGAGAATCCAGGGAAGAGTCTCCTGGACAAGGCAAAAATGGGTCTCCCTTGTTCCACCACCAAGAAAAACGCCAGCTCTTACCGCGCACTCCCCCTTACCCGGGTAAGTTAAAAAAAAAAAAGTGTGACAAGTTCCTCACTCTGGAAATGTTTAGCGAATGAATAGATGGGAAGGTGTCTGTGCAGGTGGGGGAGGGCCGAGCAGTGGTGGAGATAAGGATGGGCTGTGTTTATGAAGATAGTAGGTGGACGGATGGCGCTGTCCCACCTGTCAGAAGGGTCATGGGGTCTGACGGCCTCCCCTGACAGACGACTGAGTGTCCCATGAGACTTGGAAGCATGAAGGACAAAGAGGCAAAGTATTCAAGGCACTTCTATAATCCCTGACCTCACCCACACCAGAGAGCCAGAGGGGACGATATTGAGCAAGGCGCCCTCCTCCTACCAGGTTGGAACCCCGCTCCCTGGGCCCTCAAGAATTTGTGAATACTTGCTAAGTGCCGGTGAGCAATGAGCATGCAGGGAATGCCCCAGGGACAGATGCAGAGGATGGGCCACTGGGGTGACAAAGTTAAGGAGCCCTCAGCTGCTTTTGGGGTCGGTCCTGAACACCCATATGGAGCCAGCTTCCAGTTCGTAAGGACCCGCAGGAGACAGTCATTTCCAAGACACTTCCTTAATCCCAAACTCATTCTTGACCCTGAAATAGGGAACAAGAGGCTGGGTGCTCAGTGGGCAAGAGCAGGGAACATACACGAGGGCACTGGCAAAGGGAAGCCAGTAATTCAAATCCTGCCCCGTTATTCCTCCCATTGTCCTTTCCTCACTTCGATCCCTTTGGAAGTGACCCTTGGTTCCCAAAGACTCACTAGCTGGTTCTCCTCCCAAGGGAAGAGAAAGAGAAAATACCATGATTGCGCAACAAATATAAACGGTCCGAGGCATGTGTCATTTATTCTAACAGCAGATCTACGAGGTGGGGTTGTTACTCCCATTTGATTCACGAGGGAGTTGAGATTTAAAATAACTCCTCCGATTCAGGACAACAAACGGTTACAGAATGGAGGGGGGCATGGGGATGGGGTAACCAGGTGATGGGCATTAAGGAGGGCTCGTGTTGGGATGCGCACTGGGTGTTCTATGCAACTAATAAATCATTGAACACGACATCAGAAACTAATGATGTACTATCTGTTGGCTAATTGAACACACTAACTAAAAAAAATAAAATAATAAAATAAATGAAATAAAATAAAATAACTTGTCCAAGATTGTGCAACTGGTGAATGGCAGTCAAGAGTGGAAGCTTCAAGAATTTAAGCCAAACTTCCCAGTGTTATCCTCCAGGAAGCCATCCCAGTATACTTCTTTTAAAACATACCCGATTCCCTCTTCTCTCCAATACACCATACTCGCTTCCTGCCTCAGTTTCTCAGGGTGCATCACTCGCTCCTGAATTTTTACTTGCCTTCCCACTTGGGATTTCCATCCTGGGTGTGCAGCCTTCTTAAGTTCAGACTGGCCCTGATTGTGTCTCCTCAAGCCCAGTGCCACTCACGGAATGCAACACTGACCACCGCCACCTCGTTCCCCAACTTAGAGAAGAAGCACTTAAGAGAAAGAATGTCCTACATAATGACTATTTCTGTAATACAATTTTCCTACTGGTTTCCTACTTCCCACTTCATTTGAGTGTACTGGAAAAATATTTATTACGAAGAGAATTCTCTCTCTTAATTGCTCTTTCTCCTGAGCTGGGGAAAGAGTCTCATTACTTCCTGCACTGGTATAATACTTCAATCTGCGTCTAGAAGCACAGTAGCTCAAAAGCATACATCCTAAAATACTTAGTCAGCTGTGAAAGTCTGTGTTAGTCTGGCATCAAGCTGTCCTACCCACATTTCCCATCAGTATCCATCATTGCCGTGGTCCTCAAGCCACGCCCACGATTCCGAGAAAATACTCCATTCTTTCAGGTCTCTGCACAGCTCTGTGGAACGTGTGTAGCCTTCATTCAAACCCCCATTTAGAAGTACATTTATTTTTATTTTTTTTAATTTGGTTCTTTTTTTTTTTTAAGATTTTATTTATTTATTTGACAGAGATAGAGACAGCCAGAGAGAGAGGGAACACAAGCAGGGGGAGTGGGAGAGGAAGAAGCAGGCTCATAGCCGAGGAGCCTGATGTGGGGCTCGATCCCACAACGCTAGGATCACGCCCTGAGCTGAAGGCAGACACTTAACTGCTGTGCCACCCAGGCCCCCCTAGAAGCTACATTTAACATACATTTAAATGTAATAATCTCTGTGACCTTTTGGCTGTTCTCTATGTTCCCAAAACACACTGTGCAAACTCCACTATAGATTGATTATATTGCATTTAAATATATAGTTATGTGTCTGTTTCCCCACTAGACTCAGAGTTCCTCATCCAGAGAATAATCCCTGACTCTGTCATAACAGGCTAAAATGTCCTACATCATTTTGTCTCGAAAGAATGAGCAAGTGAATTAATTTGCCAAATGAATAGAGCTCTGTAGACACCCCCCCCATCTGTTCTATTCTTGTCTATGATTATCTCTTTCTCTCTCCCGAGTAATGACCTTTCTGTATTTAACAGCATGCTTAACAAGGTATGAAAAGAGCATTTTCAGCTGAGATGCAGAACACTGGTGAGTGGGGAGGCAGACCGCACTGCAGAGAGGAGGCAACCAAATCCAGGGAAACAAGCCTTAAATCCAAGGGCCCCTGGCTTGTGAAGAGGCCCCCCTTTCTCCCGAAGGCAAAGGCCTGGGGCCCCTGCTCCCAACTGGACAGGCTCACCTGCTGGATGGGGTTGCAGGGCAGTGCATCTCCTTTGCCTCCAAACTCACAGGTGGGAGCTGCTCAGGTGAGCTTCGCTCACCGCAGGTGCAGAGCACAGACCGGGCCTACTTCAGAATAGGCCTGTTTTTTGATTGGTAGAGGGTCTCAGATGTTAGACGAATAAGTTCTAGAAACCTGTTGTACAAGTGCTTGTCTATGGTTAACAATGCGGTGTTGTGCAGTTAAAAATATGTTGAGAGGCTAGATCTTATGTTCAGTGTTCTTACCACAAGGAAAACAAAACCAAAACAGAACAACAGAAATAAAGGGACACGAGGAAACTTTTGTAGGTGATAGATAGGTTTACTATCTTGACGGTGGGTGACGGGATCCTGGGGCAATGCAGGTGGCCGAACTCATCAGGTTGCTCGCAGGGAACCTGTGCAGGCGTGCCTATCTTTGTATATCTTTGTATGTGTGTGTATATCTATGCTTGTGTATCTATCTCTAGGGAAGGATGACCACTGGTCAGAAAATGAAGTGGTAAGAAAAGACAATTTTAATCAACTGATTCATTGATAGTGGCAAATATTTGTAATGCATACCTGTGAAACAGATTAGGGCAGGAAGAGGGTAACATCTCTTCACATTGAATCTGTTTGAAGGTCACATCTCAGGTCGGTGGCAGAGCTTCGATGACCAGAGCAGCCTCGGCTTGGGGTCCATCGGAAAGCGTCCCCAGCCTTCTTACCGAACATTGTCTGATATCATGTCTCTGCCTTCATTGTGTTATCTATTTTTTCTTTGCTTTAACACTTGTCCCTTGCCTTTTCTATCAACTCTCTTCATAATATATAATTTAAGGCAAGAATGTGTGTGTAATAGTCTCAGTACTTGAATTGTAGAGTGAGGTCCCAATTTCACGTTGCTCAAGTAAACTGGCACATCTTGGAGGCACCAAACAGCCTTCCAGGTGCTCCCTCAGAATGAGGGGGAAAAGAAATCCTTCTCACTCTCTAAAATCTGCCCTCGGCTACCTGTCATCTCCCTTACAGTGATGGCTCAGCCCCAACCCGCCTTCCTCAAACGACCATCCCACTTATGGACGTGTCTGGTGGGGTGGTCACCCCCAGCTGGCCTGCCAGAGCCCTGGTGGGTCCCCTGACACTGCGCCCTCAATTGGCCGAAGTGGAACATTTATACTGCCGCACATCCATCACTGTTTCTCCTCCCGGCTGCCTCTGAACTGGCAGCTGGTTTTTTCAGGGAGAGTCAAGGTGCCTTTTAAGCCAGAATCAAGGATCTGATTTTTACGCTGTCAGGATGGCCGCATGGAAATTGGAACGCTCATTGACAACCTCCCTGTGGCCTTTCTCCACCACATCCCTTTGGGCTAAAATAACACCCATCTGATTCTTGAGATGGTCTTAAGATGCTAACGTTGGATATTTCTTTATACAGAACCCGAACTGGATTTCAAAGTTGTCGACTGCAAGAAAAGTGAAGGCTATTGTCAAGAATATTGTAATTATATGGAAATACAAGTTGGCTACTGCTTTAAAAAAAAATACGCCTGCTGTTTGCATCAGAACTGAAGCTGTCGGGGCGCCTGGGTGGCACAGCGGTTGGGCGTCTGCCTTCGGCTCAGGGCGTGATCCCGGCGTTGTGGGATCGAGCCCCACATCAGGCTCTTCCGCTATGAGCCTGCTTCTTCCTCTCCCACTCCCCCTGCTTGTGTTCCCTCTCTCGCTGGCTGTCTCNTTATGGAAATACAAGTTGGCTACTGCTTTAAAAAAAAATACGCCTGCTGTTTGCATCAGAACTGAGGCTGTCGACACAGAAGCGAACGCTTGGCCCACCTGCCTGCTCTCTGCGGCCGTAGCACCCACCCAGACACAGGTGCTCTGGAGAAGCATGGAGTTCCTGGGGAGCTGTCATCTGATCTGGACAGTCTGGACATTTTGTAGCAGCAGAAGAAAAGACGAAAACCAGCTCTGCCTGACCGTAGAGAAAGTGGCTTAGCCAGAGATGGACAAAATCATCACAAATCACCCAGTTTTAATGTAATAAACATTCACAGGAAAACATTCAAGTAATTCCTTCTGTTGTTTGAAAGATATTTTTTGAGCACCTATTTTTTCCCTAGGCACTGAGAAATGTAACAAATTGGAAACATGAGTGTTGGGGGGCGGAACACCCAAAGAGATAAAAACGATAAAGTGCCACACATTTTGTAATGTGCATATGTCCAAGGCAATAGGTGGAGGAGACAAATGTGAGCAATGTAAGAAAGGGTTCCTGGGGAAATGCGAGCAGGGTTTCGGAGGGTGAGTAGGAGTGTGCTCACTGAAAGAGAGAGGCAGAGATTCATAGACAGAGGGTACGGTTTGCAGAAAGGCATGAAGGAGATGTGAAAGAATGGTTTGCTGAGCAGATGGTGAGAACCTCAGTGTCACTGCCAAAGAGAGGCATTAACTCCAAGTGTCAGATGAGGAGGGTGTAGGAAAATGGTGTGAAGTTGTCCAAGAAAACAAATATTACACTAATGACCTCAGGCTGCTAAACGAGAGGAGGTTATCAGGGGCTCCAGAGGAGTGACACTGCCATGTTTTCAATTTTAGAATGTTCCTTCTAATGAAAGAAGTGGGGTGGATTGGAAATGGGTGAGGCCGGAGGCAGGAACACAGGTAAAAGCTGACAGCAATGGGGCAAGTGCAGGGACAGCCATTTGATGACCAAGGTGGAGATTGTGGTGAGGAAGGGGGAAGAACTGGGGGCGGGGCAGCAAGGACATGGAGGTCACAGGTTTGGTGACAGAGGGGAAGGAAGGACGTGGAGCAGGAACGTGCCCTGCGGTACTCACCGGCAGTCCGCCCTGTCTCACGGTCCTCATGAGTGGTCCGGGCTGGGCTAATCACACCCTGTTTTCCATCCAGGGGTTACGTATCCCACCACTTCCAGCTCTCGGTGCCAAACTTTGCCTTCATATTTCTAATGAGGTCCTGGGGAGGATTGCAGTCAGTGCATTTTCTGTGACTAGACTGCAAAACCTAGGGACCACGGGAACCGTCCCAAGGATGGTAGGAGCAAGAACCCCAGACAGAGTCGCCCTCTGTAACAAGGGTCAGCTAGACAGGCCTTCCTTCCACCATCTATCCTACAGCTAATAATCCTATGAAATTCCCAATTTTACTCAGATTTCGAAGGACAGGGAGGCCTTCCAGCAGCATTTGCTTTTCAAAAGTAACCCACCAACAAAAACAAATCTGGAGGGGCGCCTGAGTGTCTCAGTCTGTGAAGCATCTGCCTTTGGCTCAGGTCAGGACCCCAGAGTCCTGGGATCGAGTCTCACGTCGGGCTCCCTGCTCTGCATGAGCCTGTTTCTGCCTCTCCCTCTGCTCCCTGCTCCGACTCTCTTGCTCTCTCTCCCTATTTTAAATAAAGAAAATTAAAAAAAAAAAAAAGAAAAAAAGAAACAACTAAAAAAATAAAAATAAAATAAAATAAAATAAAATAAATCTGGAGAAGCAAGCCCCGGGTCCTCGTGTGGTTTTACAGAATATTGTAAGCTGGGAGACAACAGGAGATGGGCCTCCACATACAAGATCCCTTGTGAGAAACATAAATGAGGGTAGAGGATACTACAGTCCTCGTCAGTAAGACAGCGGCCCCGAAGGAGGTGGGCGCTGGAGGAGAGGACCACGGCGGCTTTGCCAGGAGAGAGGACCCTAACCTCCATGGAGCAGGGCACTCACTCTCCTGCAACTCTTGTTGGAGTGGAGTTTCTTTGATGGACGGAACACGAAATGGGGCCCCACACAGGGAGTGCCCCTCTGGTCTGCCCATTTTTCAAACGAGGAATCATCCAAAGGTCCCTCCTAACCAGTGCCCCCAAACCTCCTGAGCCGTGGGAAATAAGGCTGGGGAGGAGGCATTGAACAGGACAAGGTGGGCAGACATCACCCATTTGTGTCCCTGATTCCTTGTGTTTATTTCAGAATTTGCCTTCCATTAACCAAACTCAATCCATTTGACTTCGGTTACACATATCCCAAGAACCAAAGAGCAGATTTATGGAAACTCTGCTCAGCGGTCACCAGGAAAACGGCAGTTATCTGTAATTTTCACTTTTGACTTAAGACGACAGCTATGAGGGGCACCTGAGTGACTCAGTGGATTAAGCCTCCGACTCTTGATTTTGGCTCGGGTCATGATCCTGGGGTCCTGGGATCAAGTCCCACATTGGGCTCTCTGCTCACAGGGAGTCTACTCTCTCTCCCACTGCCTCTCCTCCTCCTTGTGCTCTCTTTCTCTCTCTCAAGTGAATAAATAAAATCTTTTAAAAAATATAAAAATAAAAATCGAATGTCCATTCATATTTCCATTAGCAATGTATTAAAATATCTGTTTCTCCACACTCTTTGATTTCTGATATCAAAAGCTAACTAATTCTTTTCACTCTGATGGGTGACAAATGGAGACTCAGTTCTGGAATCAGGCAAACCCTGAGTACTGTGTGGTTGAGAATTTTTTCATTTGTTTATTGGTCATGTTTTCTTTTCTGTATGTTTTAATAATTTTCTTGGGTTGCCACTTCATTCTTATCTATGGATACATGCTCTTCTCATAGACGATATTTAACCTTAGGTATTCTTTGCTTCCTTACTTCCCTTTACTCTTTCTGGAATACCGACTGCTTAAACCCTCATTGTCCTCGGACCATCTTCCTCATCTATCACCTTTTGCTCATAATTTCCATGCCTTTCCATTTTTGCTCTCAACTTCCAATTTGTAATTTTTTTAAAAATATCACAATCTTTCCTTTGGTAGTGCCCTTCTATTTTTCACTATTTGGGGATTTTTCAGGTTCAGATATTAGATTTTCACTTATTTTTAAATAATCCTATTTAAAAAGAATGCCTATTTTAAGGATTCCTATTTTTAAAGTATGCCTTTTTCATGGGATACCGTTCTCATGTTATTGATCAAACTGTATCTTCTCAAATCTCATCAAGAATAAATACACATTAACTCTAAAAAAAAAATTCTGCACTTTCCCCTTTGAAATGGTACCTATCCCAGTCCCTACTTTGTTAAAATGCTCGTTCTCCTTAAATTTGTAGTCATTTCATACCGACTGCTAACCCCTACTCTCCCAACGGACCAGCAATAGAGGTCTCCTCGGTTAAGTAAGAAGTGTGGGATGTGCTCCATGGGCAGAACCCTCTGTTGTTTATCTTAGAATTTTGTGCTGAGCATCCCTCCTCAAAAGCAGCTTCAGGGATCTCTTTATAGATCCATAGTGAAGAAATAGTGGAATTTGCTATGATATATATATAAATGGTGATTATTTTTAGACTCCAGATAATTATAGTGAACTGTTTATAACTCATGTTACAAACTTTGAGGCCATCATTCTCTCTATATCTTTCTTTAGCTTTCATGAGTTACAAATCCTCTCTGCTCATCACAAGGAAAAACTTGGGTTTTTTTTCTTTTTCTTTCTCTTTTTTTAGTATCTGTATGAGATGATGGATGTTAACAAAACCTGGTGTAATTATTTTATGACAAATCATTATGCTGTACACCTTAAACTTATACTGTGCTATATGTCAATTATATCTCAATGAAACTGGGGGAAAAAGAGAAAAAAGCATCATTTCTGATGTCAATTATATCTCAATCAAGCAAGAACATAAAGGAGTTGCTATAGTTCTAAAAACATAAATCTTCCGTGCTATTGTTACATGTGGGTATCTTTCTGGGTTAAAATTAAGATTCTGCAGCTCATACAGACAAAACTAGGTGCATAGAGAGACCTTTCCAGAATGCTGCCTTTCCAGGCTTCTTTCTGGATGAGTATGTTCCATATTTAATCCTCACACAGATACGCTCACACAGCGCTGACACTTATGGCGTAGTGAAGGCATGGTGAAAACCAGCATTTACATATAAAACCAGAAGCATTGCCAATTTACATAACTTCCCTGAGAAGTAATTTTTTATTATGCTTGCAAGAGAGGAAATACTTGTGCTCATTGGCTCAGTTATTCTGCTTCTCAGAAATGACTGAACTTCAGTGGGTGCAAAGTGACGGTTATGCAAAATGAGTAAGTTCTAGCAATCTGCTGTACAACATTGTGTCCGTGGTTGAAATACTGCATCGTGCTCTTAAACATTTCTTAACAGGGTAAGTCTCATGTTAAGTATTCTTACCTCAATTTGTACTCTAGAAACTACAGAACACTTATGAAAGAAATGGAGGAAGACACAAAGAGATGGAAAAACATTCCATGCTCATGGATCGGAAGAATAAACATTGTTAAAATGTCTATCCTGCCCACAGCAATGTACACTTGCAATACCATCCCTATTAAAATACCACTGGCGTTTTTCAAAGAGCTGGAACAAACAATCCTAAAATTTGTATGGAACCAGAAAAGACTCTGAATAAGCAAGGAAATGATGAAAAAGAAAAATGAAGCTGGGGGCATCACGTTGCATGATTTCAAACTCTGTTACAAAGCTGCGATCACCAAGACAGCATGGTACTGGCACAAAAACAGACACATAGACCAAAGGAACAGAATAGAGACTCCAGAAATGGACCCTCAACTCAATGGTCAACTAATATTTGACAAAGCAGGACAAAGCAACCAGTGGAAAAAAGACAGTCTCTTCAATAAATGGTGCTGGGAAAATTGGACAGCTNTCTCAACTCAATGGTCAACTAATATTTGATAAAGCAGGACAAAGCAACCAGTGGAAAAAAGACAGTCTCTTCAATAAATGGTGCTGGGAAAATTGGACAGCTATATGCAAAAGAATGAAACTTGACCACTCTCTCACACCATACACAAAGATAAACTCAAATGGATGAAAGACCTCGATGTGAGACAGGAATCCATCAAAATCATAGAGGAGAACACAGGCGGTAACCTCTTTGACATCAGCCACAGCAACTTCTTTCATGACACGTCTCCAAAGGCAAGGGAAACAAAAGGAAGAATGAACTTTTAGGACTTCATCAAGACAAAAAGTTTCTGCACAGCAGAGGAAACAGTCACCAAAACAAAGCGGCAACCCGTAGAATGGGAGAAGATATTTGCAAATGACACTACAGATAAAAGGCTGGTATCCGAGATCTATAAAGAACTTCTCTAACCCAGCACTCAAAAAACAAATAATCTTTTAAAGAAATGGGCAGAAGACATGAACAGACACTTCTCCAAAGACGACATACAAATGGCCAACAGACACATGAAAAAATGCTCAACATCACTTGCCATCAGGGAAATACAAATCAAAACCACATTGAGATACCACGTCACATCAGTTAGAATGGCAAAAATTAACAGAACAGGAAACAACAAATGTTGGCGAGGATGTGGAGAAAGGGGATCCCTCTTACACCGTTGGTGGGAATGCAAGTTGGTACAGCCACTCTGGAAAAGAGTAATGGAGGTTCCTCAAAAAGTTAAAAATAGAGCTACCCTATGACCCAGCAATTACACTACTGGGTATTTACCACAAAGATACAGACGTAGTGAAAAGACGGGGCACCTGCACCCCAATGTTCGTAGAAGCATTGTCCACAATAGCTAAACTGTGGAAGGATCCGAGATGCCCTTCAACAGACAACTGGATAAAGAAGATGTGGTCCATATATACAATGGAATATTACTCAGCCATCAGAAAGAATTAATACCCACCATTTGCATCGACATGCATGGAACCGGAGGGGATTATGCTAAGTGAAATAAGTCAAGCAGAGAAAGACAATTATCATATGGTTTCATTCATTTGTGGAACATAAGGAATAGCAGGAAGGACATTAGGAGAAGGAAGGGGAAAACTGAAGAGGGGGAAATCAAAGGGGGAGATGAACCATGAAAGACTACGGACACTGGGAAACAGACCGGAGGTTTCAGAGGGGAGGGGAGTAGGGGTAGGGGGTAACAGGGTGGTGGGTATTAAGGAGGGCATGTGTTGTGATGAGCACTGAGTATTATACTTAACTAATGAATTGTTGAACACTACATTGAAAGCTAATGATGTACTATACAGTGGCTAACTGAACATAATAAAAAAAAGAAAAGAAATTAATGAAAAGAAAAGAAAAAAGGGGGGTAATTGTCCTCAGGAGATAACAAAATATTTTGAGAAACTTTTTGAAATAAATCTAAACGTTCAAACTAGAACAATTATCTTAGCAAACTACGGTACATCTACTTAAAGGGATATTATATATCTCTTAGGTGTAATAAACAGAAAAACAAATAAAAACCATAAAAATGCATAAGATAAAGATTTCAAGACAACTTTCTCTTAGAAAGTACAAGATACAAATTTTCATATATCTGATGTAAAATTAATTATGAAAAGTATGTCCAAGAGCAAAAAAATGGATTTTAGGCTACAATGTTAAGATTATTGGTGATTTTTAATTATTTTATCTTTGAAAATACCCTGTCAAGTTATTGCATAACTCTCGGGATGCCTGGGTGGCTCAGTTGGTGAAGCGTCTGCTTTCGGATGAGGTCGTGATCCAGGGGTCCTGGGATTGAGTTCTGCATCAGGCTCCTTGCTCAGCGGGGAGCCTGATTCTCTGTCTGCCTGCTGCTCCCCCTGCTTGTGAGCTCTCTCTCTCTGACAAATAAATAAATACAATCTTTTTTAAAAAGTTATTATTGTATAACTCTTAGATTTTAAATATACATTTAAAAAGATAAAATATAAAGATAAAATAAATGTGCCTAAGGATAAATATATATATATGTATATATAAACAAAGACGGACTTGGATTGTAAGCAAAGACATTACACCAAGAAAGTCCTAAATCTAAGATAAGAAAGAACTTTTGGGGGCGCCTGGGTGGCACAGCGGTTAAGCGTCTGCTTTCAGCTCAGGGCGTGATCCCAGCGTTATGGGATCGAGCCCCACATCAGGCTCCTCCGCTATGAGCCTGCTTCTTCCTCTCCCACTCCCCCTGCTTGTGTTCCCTCTCTCGCTGGCTGTCTCTATCTCTGTCGAATAAATAAATAAAATCTTTAAAAAAAAAAAGAACTTCTGGGTATTAAGACTATAAAACATTAAAGCACATCCCCCAGAGAGATTCTGGAACCAACTTTGGAATTTCCTAAGAATCAGGTAACAACTGATATTTTTCTACCACCTACAGTAATTTTTGCAGTCCTGCTTGGAGACAAGGACATGAGCACCATGGTCTCTCCAGGCAAGTTCCGAGTCAGCAGCTCTGTTATGCTTGTGTTGTTCTTTTCATAGACACCTGCTTCGTGCAGGACCCTAAGGCCGGCAAGGCTTTATGGACACCAGCTGTACCTGGTGGGAAGAGACCCTTGAGCTAGCAATTGCTTTAGGTCATTACAGGACTAGTCATACCACGCCTGGCTGCCTCCTTTCTACTCTCCCCGCCCACCTTGCACACACAGTGTCCTGCCTCCCACTGCACACTGGACCGTCTGTGAGCTTTGATGCCTGTGACCCATCCATCCCCCGGAGCACCCCTTCATCGGGGAATCTATTTGCTCCTCAATGCCCCAGGTCTGCTGGGGTGGGCGCCGGGTGGGCAGGCTCAGTCAACCAAACCCTATGACTTGGCTTCCAATGACTTTCATAGCAGTCATACCAAGTTTTTTTTCTGCCTGTCCACCTGCAGGCTTGGACTGACTCTGCTTATCTCTTGGGTCATAAGAAATTACCTTACTGGACCCAGGGAGTCCCCTAGTCATAAGAGCAAACATTAAAATCAGTATGTCCAAATGAAAAGAAACTAAGATTATTAACAGAGTGTCTGCCTCTTTCTTGATAGACCAAAAAAACTCCCAGGAGTTGGACGACTAGCATTGGCGTTGCCTATGAGGACAGCGGGGATCGGGATCGACCCCGGCTGCAGGGAAAGGACATCGAGCCCGGCTAGGAGGCAGGGGGGTCTGATGAATTATCTCCGTTAGGTCTAAGTGCATTGGTGGATGCTGCGGTTAAGCATGGGGCTTTCGGGAGCGCAGGAAAGCCTCGGGGTCTGTTCTCTCTCTTCTGCCTGCTTCCTATGGGTCCCTTCTGTGATTTGCCTCCAGTCTGCTCTTCTTTTCTCTGGGGGCTCTGAGAACACCTGTAGAGACTTCATTGCTACCGCCTACCTGTCTATCCAAGGCACCAGCACTGGGCCAGTTATTGTTCCTATTTCATTATAGGACAAATTAAGGATAGAGAGTTAAGTGATCCAACCCAAATCAGGTGATGATCAGATGACATATCCAGGACACTATCCCAGCTCACTTCAAGCCAGAAAAGTCCAAGTGTGGGCTTTTTTGTCTTACATGACACTGATGTTTCTAGGAAAACACACATTTGTTTCTCGAACGTTTCCTGGCCACAACCTCAGAGAGATGGACCCCGGCCAGGACGGGGGCTCAAGCTCTGGGGGAAGGCACTGTCCCTGCAGGAGGGCATGCGACTCTATGACTCCCAGATGCCACTAGATGCGGGTTTGTGAGCAGAGGAAGTAGCACTCACCAGGAATGCTGATGCTTGGGTCCTAGCTCCGACTCCAGTGATAATTGTGTCGCTGCTTTGCGTAACTCCTGATGAGCACCGTGGGCAAGCATGCCCTTCTCCACCCAAGCTCTTCGTGACAATCAGTGAGTTGTATTTGTAAGAACAAAAATTAAAATTTGTCCATCCCAAGGGAAGGGAAGGGAAACTGAGAGCTATTTCTGTAAGTGACCCAAGCACAGTAGCTCAGTAGACAAAGGAGGTGTGATTGCAGGAGCTTGGTGCACTCTCCTGTGATGAATTATGTGGAGCCTGGAAGACACAGAAAGTCCTTGGAGTACGCAAGACAAGAATCTGATGTAGGACTCTGGGAAAATGACAAACGCTCTCCTTGGCTTAGCCAGGGGTCTGGTAAAATTGTTAGCCACACAGGGGGCTGTAAGATAGAAGATCAATGACAGAATGGAGTTAGGACAGTGGAGGAACACCCCAAAGGAGTTTCCCGAGCTGGGAGGAAAGGAGGCTGGTTATGCTGATCAATCAATCACCTTTTGTCTTTATTTGAAGCTCCAGGAATAAAGACAAAAGGAAGACACAGGAGAAAGGGCCCACGCAGATTCTTGGATAAGAGGAAGTCAGTGACTAACATAATATAATAAAAAAATATTATTAAAAAAACAAGTGAACAAATAAAGACAAACAAAAAAAATAGACTCTTAAATACAGAGAATAAACTGGTAGCTGCCAAAGGACAGGTGGGTGGGGGGATGGATGAAGCAGATAAAGGGAATTAAGAGCACATTTGTTGTGATGAGAACTGAGTAATGTATAGAATTATTGAATCGCTATATCGTACCCCTAAAACTAACATGACACTGTGCATTAATTATACTGGAATTAAAAAGAAATTAGTGAATTAAATGTAACTCTTAAATGAAAAAAATAAAAAATAGATAAATTGGGAGCAAAAAAAAAAAAAAGGAGAAGAGGAAGTCAGTGGGAAGATCATTTCAAGGGGATAGTGTGGTAAGAATCGTTAGCCAAAGAGTAAGAACAATTACCCCCCCAGCCAAAATCAGGTGGTGGAGACCCAGTTTATTATTCCCCTTATTCCAAACCCAAGGGCTGTGTTGACCCTATTCAAGTGGCTGGGAACCACACACTTGGCGAAGCTTTTGATGAATGGAGGGAGTGGTCCTACATTAGACAATCAAGACACTCCCCTATAGTTTTTAGGGGAGCATGAGATTGTCCCACTGGAATAGTGGGGGCTGGAAATTCTGTACTTCTCCAGGAATAAAAAGGAGGACGTGAACCACATTGTACATAGTAAAACAGACACACGGGGAGGAAGAAATGCTTCTGTAAAGGTGAGAAGCCACTCTGGCTTGAGGAAACCTGAGTATGAACGTTAAGTACGTCTCTGACGGCGGAAACGCACATCTAGCCAACCCGCTCTGTGCTTCTCACCAGGAGATGTAACTTTCAGAATCGATGGAATTGCAAAGCCGTCTTAGCCTTTAAAAGGCACAACCATGCTTTTGGTCCTCAGGACACAGGAAAATGGGTTTGAACATGGCAAATTCAAAGGAAGAAACTGGCATCTAGCATTCCCTTACTCAAAAAAAAGGGAAAAAGAAGTCAATGTGACATAGGAACAAATGTAAATGCTGTCATTTTTTCAAGAAAGGCATTTGGATGAAGTATTTTCTAACTCCTTGAATATTTCAGGGTGATTTTCTCTTTACTCCTGAAAGATACTCGGTTATGAAACCAAATCCTCACAACACAATTTCCCTCTTAAAATCTCAAAGATGCCATTGCTCGTCTAGCATTTTGTGTGGCGTAAAACACACACACGAGGCTGGTCTGCTTTTGTTCTTTTGCAGGATGCCCGATTTCGGCAGGTTTCTTTTCTTTTCATTTATTCTTCAAACATTTCATTTAGTCTTATTTGACTGTAATTCTCATTTTATTAGTTTCATCTGAAAAATTGGTAAACCCTACCACCTGGCTAATTCTGATAATTTTCTAATTCATAAATAACTTCAAAATTGTATTTTAAGGTTATTTCCTTAAGATAGAGAGGAGGTGGGTGGGGGGATGGGTGAAGTAGGCAAAGGGAATTAAGAGCACACTTGTGATGAGCACACGATCATGATGGAACTGCTGAATCGCTATGGTGCTCACCTGAAACTAATATAATACTGTATGCTAATTATCCTGGGATTAACTTTTTTAAAAAGAAAAATATCAAAAATTTTTTAAATGTTGAAAATAAAGATATGAGAAGTGGTGAACTATATGTTCAAAATCAATTGCAAAAGTACTGAGGCAGGAAAGAACTCGACAATGGAGACACTAACAATTGTTGGGATATGGACGTTGAGCCCAGTGCTCAGCAAGCATTTAGTAAGAGCCACTTCATTTCTTCTGGTTTCCCCATACATGTCTCATTAAAAATTAATTCGCCTTTTAAAAATTTGTAATTGTATTGTCATAAGAACACTTCACATGACATCTATCCTCTTAACAAATTTTAAGGGTGATTATTGTTGACTGTTGTGCAGCAGACTCCGGATCTTATTTGTCCTGAGTAACTGGAACTTCATACCTATTGATCATTAACCCCTATTTTTCCTCCCTCCAGCCCCCGATAACCACCATTCCACCTAATTTCTTCTTTGAAAACTTTCTGTTTTCATCTCAGGGATCACATGGCCATGAGGTTGGCTCACCTGCTTTTCTATGGTGTCTCACCTTCTCGAATCACTTTCCTACCATGTTTTTTTCCTCCTTTTGTCTAGAGCGCCAACTCAAATTTGACCCTCATGTCATTAATTCAACTTCCAAAGGATCAACTTTCCTCGCCACCACAAACTCTTCTTTACTCTTCTAATTCATTGTTTTCATCTTAGCCTGCCATTCGACTTCACCTTGTTGGTCCTTAGAGACACTTGCTTCTAATTAGGAGATGCTATGGTTTTTTTGTGTTTTTGTTTTTTTGTTTTTTGTTTTTTTAAATATGTGAGACAGAATTGTCATCTGATTCCTCCAACTGAATCTTTTCCCTAAGATAGCTGGCTTGCTTAGTCTTCCCAATAATATTTCCGTATTTTATTTTGCACTTGTTTTTTTTTTTCTTATGCTTTGTGTTGATTTGAATTCTATCTCTATTAGAAAACATGTTAGAATGGTAAAAATCGACAAGGCAGGAAACAACAAATATTGGAGAGATGTGGAGAAAGGGGACCCTCTTACACTGTTGGTGGGAATGCAAGTTGGTACAG
>NC_048235.1:4628676-4635416 GCF_002007445.2 Ailuropoda melanoleuca | reverse complement strand
GGAGGAAAGGAGGCTGGTTATGCTGATCAATCAATCACCTTTTGTCTTTATTTGAAGCTCCAGGAATAAAGACAAAAGGAAGACACAGGAGAAAGGGCCCACGCAGATTCTTGGATAAGAGGAAGTCAGTGACTAACATAATATAATAAAAAAATATTATTAAAAAAACAAGTGAACAAATAAAGACAAACAAAAAAAATAGACTCTTAAATACAGAGAATAAACTGGTAGCTGCCAAAGGACAGGTGGGTGGGGGGATGGATGAAGCAGATAAAGGGAATTAAGAGCACATTTGTTGTGATGAGAACTGAGTAATGTATAGAATTATTGAATCGCTATATCGTACCCCTAAAACTAACATGACACTGTGCATTAATTATACTGGAATTAAAAAGAAATTAGTGAATTAAATGTAACTCTTAAATGAAAAAAATAAAAAATAGATAAATTGGGAGCAAAAAAAAAAAAAAGGAGAAGAGGAAGTCAGTGGGAAGATCATTTCAAGGGGATAGTGTGGTAAGAATCGTTAGCCAAAGAGTAAGAACAATTACCCCCCCAGCCAAAATCAGGTGGTGGAGACCCAGTTTATTATTCCCCTTATTCCAAACCCAAGGGCTGTGNAGTGTGGTAAGAATCGTTAGCCAAAGAGTAAGAAAAATTACCCCCCCAGCCAAAATCAGGTGGTGGAGACCCAGTTTATTATTCCCCTTATTCCAAACCCAAGGGCTGTGTTGACCCTATTCAAGTGGCTGGGAACCACACACTTGGCGAAGCTTTTGATGAATGGAGGGAGTGGTCCTACATTAGACAATCAAGACACTCCCCTATAGTTTTTAGGGGAGCATGAGATTGTCCCACTGGAATAGTGGGGGCTGGAAATTCTGTTTACTTCTCCAGGAATAAAAAGGAGGACGTGAACCACATTGTACATAGTAAAACAGACACACGGGGAGGAAGAAATGCTTCTGTAAAGGTGAGAAGCCACTCTGGCTTGAGGAAACCTGAGTATGAACGTTAAGTACGTCTCTGACGGCGGAAACGCACATCTAGCCAACCCGCTCTGTGCTTCTCACCAGGAGATGTAACTTTCAGAATCGATGGAATTGCAAAGCCGTCTTAGCCTTTAAAAGGCACAACCATGCTTTTGGTCCTCAGGACACAGGAAAATGGGTTTGAACATGGCAAATTCAAAGGAAGAAACTGGCATCTAGCATTCCCTTACTCAAAAAAAAGGGAAAAAGAAGTCAATGTGACATAGGAACAAATGTAAATGCTGTCATTTTTTCAAGAAAGGCATTTGGATGAAGTATTTTCTAACTCCTTGAATATTTCAGGGTGATTTTCTCTTTACTCCTGAAAGATACTCGGTTATGAAACCAAATCCTCACAACACAATTTCCCTCTTAAAATCTCAAAGATGCCATTGCTCGTCTAGCATTTTGTGTGGCGTAAAACATACACGAGGCTGGTCTGCTTTTGTTCTTTTGCAGGATGCCCGATTTCGGCAGGTTTCTTTTCTTTTCATTTATTCTTCAAACATTTCATTTAGTCTTATTTGACTGTAATTCTCATTTTATTAGTTTCATCTGAAAAATTGGTAAACCCTACCACCTGGCTAATTCTGATAATTTTCTAATTCATAAATAACTTCAAAATTGTATTTTAAGGTTATTTCCTTAAGATAGAGAGGAGGTGGGTGGGGGGATGGGTGAAGTAGGCAAAGGGAATTAAGAGCACACATGTGATGAGCACACGATCATGATGGAACTGCTGAATCGCTATGGTGCTCACCTGAAACTAATATAATACTGTATGCTAATTATCCTGGGATTAACTTTTTTAAAAAGAAAAATATCAAAAATTTTTTAAATGTTGAAAATAAAGATATGAGAAGTGGTGAACTATATGTTCAAAATCAATTGCAAAAGTACTGAGGCAGGAAAGAACTCGACAATGGAGACACTAACAATTGTTGGGATATGGACGTTGAGCCCAGTGCTCAGCAAGCATTTAGTAAGAGCCACTTCATTTCTTCTGGTTTCCCCATACATGTCTCATTAAAAATTAATTCGCCTTTTAAAAATTTGTAATTGTATTGTCATAAGAACACTTCACATGACATCTATCCTCTTAACAAATTTTAAGGGTGATTATTGTTGACTGTTGTGCAGCAGACTCCGGATCTTATTTGTCCTGAGTAACTGGAACTTCATACCTATTGATCATTAACCCCTATTTTTCCTCCCTCCAGCCCCCGATAACCACCATTCCACCTAATTTCTTCTTTGAAAACTTTCTGTTTTCATCTCAGGGATCACATGGCCATGAGGTTGGCTCACCTGCTTTTCTATGGTGTCTCACCTTCTCGAATCACTTTCCTACCATGTTTTTTCCCCCTTTTGTCTAGAGCGCCAACTCAAATTTGACCCTCATGTCATTAATTCAACTTCCAAAGGATCAACTTTCCTCGCCACCACAAACTCTTCTTTACTCTTCTAATTCATTGTTTTCATCTTAGCCTGCCATTCGACTTCACCTTGTTGGTCCTTAGAGACACTTGCTTCTAATTAGGAGATGCTATGGTTTTTTTGTGTTTTTGTTTTGTTTTTTGTTTTTTTAAATATGTGAGACAGAATTGTCATCTGATTCCTCCAACTGAATCTTTTCCCTAAGATAGCTGGCTTGCTTAGTCTTCCCAATAATATTTCCGTACTTTTATTTTGCACTTGTTTTTTTTTCCTTATGCTTTGTGTTGATTTGAATTCTATCTCTATTAGAAAACATGTTAGAATGGTAAAAATCGACAAGGCAGGAAACAACAAATATTGGAGAGATGTGGAGAAAGGGGACCCTCTTACACTGTTGGTGGGAATGCAAGTTGGTACAGCCACTATGGAAAACAGTATGGAGGTTCCTCAAAAAGTTAAAAATAGAGCTACCCTATGACCCAGCAATTGCACTACNGTGGCACAGCGGTTAAGCGTCTGCCTTCGGCTCAGGGCGTGATCCTGGCGTTATGGGATCGAGCCCCACATCAGGCTCTTCCTCTATGAGCCTGCTTCTTCCTCTCCCACTCCCCCTGCTTGTGTTCCCTTTCTCGCTGGCTGTCTCTATCTCTGTCGAATAAAGAAATTAAAAAATCTTAAAAAAAAAAAAAAAAAAGTTAAAAATAGAGCTACCCTATGACCCAGCAATTGCACTACTGGGTATTTACCACAAAGATACAGACGTAGTGAAGAGAAGGGCCATATGCACCCCAATGTTCATAGCAGCATTGTCCACAACAGCCAAACTATGGAAGGAGCCAACATGCCCTTCAACAGATGAATGGATAAAGAAGATGTGATTCATATATATAATGGAATACCACTCAGCCATCAGAAAGGATGAATACTCACCATTTGCATCGACATGGATGGAACTGGAGGGGACTATGCTAAGTGAAATAAGTTAAGCAGAGAAAGGCAATTATCATATGGTTTCATTCATTTGTGGAACATAAGGAATAGCATGGGAGGCATTAGGAGAAGGAAGGGGAAAATGAAGCAGGGGTGAAATCAGAGGAGGAGCAGAACCATGAAAGACTATGGGCTTTGGGAAACAACTGAGAGTTTCAGAGGGGAGGGGGGTAGGGGGATGGGTTAGCCCGGTGATGGGTATTAAGGAGGGCACATGTTGTAATGAGCACTGGGTGTTATAAGCAATAATGAATCATGGAACACTACATCAAAAACTAATGGTTACTGTACGGTGACTAACATAACATAATAAAAACAAACAAACAAATAAATAAATAATAGATAAAAGATGAAAAAAAAAAAGAAAACATGTGAATTCATTCAACAACTATCCATTGAGCTTCTATTGTATGACAAGCACTGTTCTAGGTCCTAAAGATAAAGAACCAACCACACAAAACCTCTACCTGAAAGGAGCTTACGTTCTCATGGGGCAAATAAGTAAGTGGAAAGAGTAAATGGCTTCACTCACCAGAGAGCAGTGGAGCCCTATTTCAGAGTCACCTGGATGGCAGGTGGGTGGGATTCCTGGCAGAATTCTAACTACCTAGTTAGTACCCATTTATTGAAATGGTGAGACTAAAATTGGAAATAAAAACTCTACTGGTCATAGGGCAGCAATACCACTTTGCTATTGTTGTCATTGTTATAGTTAATTATTATTATTATTATTATTATTATTATTATTTCCATCGGACCTCCTAGTGCCTGGGAAGTGATATCTCTGTGGTTCGAATTGCATTTCCCGAATGATTACTGATGTTGAACACCTTCAACAAACACCTGTGTTTGTTGGCCATTTGCATTTCTTCCCTGGAGAAATGTTTATTCAAGTCCTCTGCCCGTTTTTAAATTAGGCTGTTTATCTAATTATTGTTGAATCATATCAAGGTTTTTTTTTTTAATATATACAAATGTTTTGCCACTCTCAAATGTTTTCAAACCAAGGACATCTTTCATCTTTCCTTACACCATCTTCCTCTGTCTGAGTATAAAGCACCCAGAGCAATCATCTTCCGTGCTGGGACAAACTGAGCTCTAGTTCCTTTCAACCCTGTAATTATAAGAACCAATGACCCTATGACCAGATTAATGAAATTGTTCAATGAGCTCGATTTCCTAGTTTGTCTTCTGTGGGGATGGCATGCCTAATTCTTCAACACTACTCACGGGATTCTTTCTTAGCAGTTGTATCTGAGTCTGTGACTTGAAAATAACACATCTATGTGTAAAGAAAAAAGTGGGCAATAAAATTCTAATACTGTTGCTGTATTTCTCTCCCAGGTGAGCTACCTTTCCAACATAGCTCATAGAATTTCCAAACTATACAGAAAACAAATTTCAAACTCTAATCTCACAACTATTTGAATACTGGCTGGACTGCTAGAAAAAATATGCCATCCACATTTACCTTAAATCTTTCCTAAATCAGGTAAGTCTAACTAGCAAGCAAGAACACGAAGTACAAAACATACTTTTTATGGTTTCACCTACTAAGGTGACTTTTTAGAAAACAGCACATACATTTGGATATATAAGTGCTAGAATCTGTACTGAACTTAATTCTTACATCTCATAGCTATACTTTCTGCATCCACAGAGGTGGATTCAGAATTATAATCATTCATTCGAAGTCATGAACTTAGGATGTGTTCTTGGCGTAGAAGAGAGTGTTCTCAAGGATCAAATCAAGATGCTGATGCCTTTTTCACAATGGGAAAATGTGGAGATGTGTTCAGAACAGATGCTCCAGAGAAAAAGAATTTCAAATTTTAACAGATTTCTCATAGACTCATACACATTTTGATATCTATTTTATGATTGTTAGTTCATGGTGACCTATAGGGTGAACTTTTGTTGGCAAAGAGAGAAAAGTAGCATTTAGTTCCCAAATAATTCTTCCTTAACTCCTATTTTCACATTTTTAAAAGATCTTATTTATTCGTTTGTTTCTTTCTTTATTTATTTTGAGTGAGACAGAGAGCCACACACCGGAGGAGGGACAGAAGGGGAGGGAGAGGAAGAGGGAGAGAATCCCAAGGAGACCCCATGCTGAGTGTGGACCCCAATCTGGGGTTCGATCTCATGATCCTGAGATCACAACCTGAGCTGAAACCAAAATCGGATGCTTAACTGAGGCACCCAGGAACCCCTCCTTATCTCCTATTTTCATAGGTGTTTTTACAAGGTACAGAAAGGCCAGTGAATCAGGCTATCNCTTCAACAGATGAATGGATAAAGAAGATGTGATTCATATATATAATGGAATACCACTCAGCCATCAGAAAGGATGAATACTCACCATTTGCATCGACATGGATGGAACTGGAGGGGACTATGCTAAGTGAAATAAGTCNCCTCCTTATCTCCTATTTTCATAGGTGTTTTTACAAGGTACAGAAAGGCCAGTGAATCAGGCTATCCTTCATTAAGACCCACATTGTCTTTGCTTCATCTTTCTAGTCCTGGAACATCCAAAGTGAACTCCTGGCCCTCACCTCTTCCAGCCACCTGCATTGCCCACCTATGTCCTTCCTTGCTCACCTCCAGAAGTCTGGGTCCACCACCTGACTTCTCATCAAAATGCACTGTCTGAGTAATTCGCACGGTCAGATGTTGTTGTGGATGGTGTATATCAGGTGGGAGACCACCTAAAAGAACTCACATGCAGCTGTTATAAAAAATGAGGAAGCTCTCCATGCACCTAGTTAACAAATCTCCAAGGTACGTCATATAAAAAAGGCAAGTCCAGAGTAAGAAGTATAGTCTGTCACTGCTTCTACAGAAAGGGGCACGGAGATTCATCTCTGTGTATGCACACATGGAAAATTCTGGAAGGAAGGGTAAGAAACTAGAAACAGCTATCATGAAGCCTGGAGAACGAGATGGCAAGAAGACTTGTTTTTCATGTCTTCGTAAGTGAATTGTAAGGGAAATAAACGTAGGTGATGCTGGGCCCTCAGCCAAGTCCGGGCAGAAGGAGAAGCTGCAACCACTGGGCATTTTAGCGTCGTCTGCTAGGTACGGCTGCATGGAGAGCTGTCCTTCCAGACCCGGCTCGAATGCCATCCTCCTAAAGGCTCACCTGGGGTCCCCGAGGCGGGCTCTGTCCGTCCTGCAGCCCAGTGCTCTGCAAAGCCTCCCCTTGTCCCCCCTAGGCTGCACACTCTAAGTCAAGACGACTTTGTGGAACGAGAGAAGACTCTACCCTCTTCCTTCTTC